>NC_079443.1:22963660-23161160 GCF_903798145.1 Danio aesculapii
GACTGTGGAGGTCATTTGAGTACAGTGTCATGTTCAAGAAACCAGTCTGAGATGATTGCCCTTTATGACATGATGCATTATCCTGCTGGAAGTAGCCATAAAGAGATGGTCATAAAGGGATGACCATGGTCGGCGACAATACTCAGGTAGGCTGTGGCGTTGACATGATGCTCAATTGGTACTTATGGGCCAAATGTGTGCCATGAAAATAGTTTCCTATTTTCCTCAGTTTCTTGCTCTTAGCTGACAGGAGTGGCAGACGGTGTGGTCTTCTGCTGCTGTAGCCCATCCGCCTCAAGGTTGGACGTGTTGTGCGTTCAAAGATGCTCTTCTGCATACCTTAGTTGTAAGGAGTGGTTATTTGAGTTACTGTTGCCTTTCTTTCAGCTTAAACCAGTCTGGCCATTGTCCTCTGACCTCTGGCATCAACAAGGCATTTGCGCCCACAGAACTGCCGCTCACTGTACGTTTTCTCTTTTTCGGACCATTCTCTGTAAACCCTAGAGATGGTTATGCGTGAAAATCCCGGAAGATCAGCAGTTTCTGAAATACTCAGACCAGCCCGTCTGGCACCAACAACTACAGTGTATACTGCATATTTTGGACATTTTTGGACATCCAAACAAGTTCCAGTTTTTTTCTCAGATGTACTTTCTCAATATGGAAATTCAAATCAGTTTACTACTTCTGATACATGATACTATTGGATAGTTTTGCAGCAAAAAGACTACAGGATTACAGGAAATTCATGTTACACTTGAACTGTGGTGCTCAAATTGGAAATGTGGCTTTGAATCTGACATCTGACACCCATACACTAAAATAGAATCAGGAAACAAATGTAGGCAATCATATGTTGCCAGAACGCAAGGTCCGTTTGTTGAATTTAAGTTACATTTCAACTAATTCTCATTAGACTATAAGTAGACTGTTAGGTTGGGGTTAGGGTTAGTGTAAGTTGACATGTACTTGCACAGTTTCTTATAGTCAGATAAATGTCTGTTGAAGGAGCAGTATCAGCAGATATTAAGCAGACAGTCATCAAAATAAAGGGTTACCAATATCTCCCATTGAGAATCACAGTTCAATAAAGTGTTAAATGTCACCATTTTCAAATGTAGTCTTATTTTTGATCCAGTTTTAAATGTCCTTGTTGCTTTTTACCATGTTTAGTCGACCATATCCTATTTTTCTTTACTCAAGTTTTATTCGACTAAAGGTCTCTGCATTTAATTCTAGTTTAGTCAAAGAAAAACTTGTTGAAGTCTAATTTTAGTCAATTAAATCTTTAAAATTACTATTAATTAACCTTGCAGTCAATTTGCTGTGTTCAAAACTAGATTCCCCCCACACTTTAGATTTACCTCTTCAATACAATTTATCCATACATTGATGTGTTTTCCAGCAGTGATGGTCAGAGTAACGTTAGATTAACCATTCACTGTTTAACTCTGTATGTGTTGTATTTTTTACACCACATGAGACACCCAAGTACATCTAAACATGCTCATGTTGCATTCTGAAACTGCATAACAATATCAGTGCATTGTACAATAGACCTTTTCTACAGAAAATATTATAATTCAATGTATTTTCAAACTGAATGACAAAAAAAAAGAGATTTTTGGTTTTGGATTTTTGTTTTGTCCACAAATTCTCATGCTAATGTTGTCACTGATATCCCTATCGACCCATCTTCATCTCAATCTTAGTCTTGGTCTTTTGTAATTATGTTCATTGACGAAACTAGCACTAGTTCAATACACACATATATATATATATATATATATATATATATATATATATATATATATATATATATATAAATATATATATATATATATATATATATATATATATATATATATATAAATATATATATATATATATATATATATATATATATATATATATATATATATATATATATAAATATATATATATATATATATATATATATATATATATATATATATATATATATATATATATATATATATATATATATATTGAACTAGTGCTAATTTCGTCAATGAAAAAAAATATATAAAAAAAATAAAACACATGCTGGATAAGATGGATAATGTTTCTTCAACAACGTTCACTGTGCCCAAACCCACAACTCTGACTACATACAGTAGATCTATTTTAGGAGCATTCTTCTACACAGCGTTCTTTCCGTAAGTCAGGCACGAAGGTATGGGCCTGTTTTATTGTCCCGTATCCTTCCAGAGGATGAAACAGAATTATTGATGTTAATTTCCTGTGTTGATCTGAGGCAGAACAAGTAAGTGCACCCTCATCTGGACAGATCAAAGGCCGGGCTTGTCAATCTCAAAGCCCATGAACATGACGCAGAGCGCCCTCAAAGCCCAATCTGACCTACAGCTCTCTAAACTCTCCACTACAACAGGAGGAAGTGTGAGAGCTCACTCTTCCTGAAGATTGATCGCCGGGGAACACCACTCTTGACGTGATTAGAAACACATGGAAGGTCTAAATCCTGCCAACATTTCCCACTCTACCATTCCAATCTTCCTTTGCAAAATAACTGCTTAACCTTTTTTTTCTATTGCTAGAAAGATCTTGGGTGAGATTTGCTTTGAGCATCTGGGGGTGAGTAATGGTAGAGGAAGCCAATCAATACCTCTTTGCCTGATGATGGCCATTCAGGGTGTAATTGCGTCGGGGGCCTTTTCCTCCAGTGGAACATAACTGCCCCTTTCATCTATTCACCTTTTAGTAGACTCCACCATTTTGGGCTTTGTCTAACCTCTAATGGCTCTCAGACCCGTTTTTTTGTCTTCTGACAGGTGCTCTATAGATGATGGAGGTATTAAACTAAAGAAATGCATGCGCGACCTTCTAACTCCAACAAGAGCTTACGGACGAGCTGCGGTCCGACGGGTTGAATTACAGCAGTCATGGGAGTCAAGGATCGTTGACCGAAAATCCCAAAGGCCGGTTTGTTTTCTGGAGGCGTGAACGTGGCCATGTGGTGACATCCCCGATACATCTGCACCAGCTGTCTTCACCACGACTGCCTGTCCTTTTGACGCCACACCTCCCACCGCAATAACACCAGCCATATCGCATGAATACATTATCGGCTTTCACCACGTCAATGATGCTTCATCGCACCTCGTCCACCAAGAATCCTGCTAATTATGTACAGAGACTCTATGGTGTCTCTCCTGAACGGCGGCACATTAAAATGGATGTCAGAGGCTGGCAATGTTAGCGCACATTAACAAGGCACTGCTGTTCAGCTCTGGCCATCGGAGCACAGAGTTGGTCAGAGACAATCTGCTCATGGTATGGAAGAGAGGCAATGGGAGGACAGAAGGGAAGGGTGAAGGAAATAGTTGCCTGGGTCCGTATGGGGAACACAGGAAACAGAAGGAAGCAGGGATGGATGAACAATGGTGAACAGACTGGCGAGCAGAACGGCTCCCCCCTGCTTGGATCTCTGGCTTCTTCTCTTGGTCACCACAAAACCTCAGAACTTCAGAAGAACTTTGCAGTTGCCTATAATTGAGACTGAGGACTCTTTCGGTAGTGACTACTGTAGCAGCTTCACTCTTTTTTTTTTACTTTTGAAATACATATGCAACATCTTAAAAGGGCAGTTCATCCCAAAAATGAAAAGGACACTGTTTACTCAGCCTAAAGGGATTCCTTTATGCGTTTAATTTTGTTATGTTGAACATAAAAGAAGATATTTTGAAAAAAATGTCAGTATCGGGGATCTATTGACTTGCAAAGTAGGAAAAACAAATACTATGGATGTCAATTGTTATGGATTTACAACATTTTTCAAAATATCTTATTTTGTTTTTTCACCCTCAAGTTTACTCACCCTGTTTATCTTATTTTAAAATATCTTATTTTGTTTTCTAACAGAAAAAAAAGTCAAACAGGTTTGTGTCAAGTGAAGGGTCAGTAAATTATGAGTTTTCAGTTTTGGGTGAACTATCGCTTTTAACTGGCTTTGAAGGCTTCTCCTAAAGACATTTCTATCAAACCTATCAAAAAAAAAAAAACATCTCACATTCAAAACTCATTCATTAACTGATAACTATTTTAAAATAAAATATGTTCTAAAGATAGACACAAAAGTCTGGAACAAGTGCAAGTGTATAAATAGGGATGAATGATTCATCAGTACCATGTCTGTTCTGTAACTGGTGAATCTTATAAATGTTTTCATTCACCATCAGTTCATAAATATAAGAATTATGTTTGATTTAACATAAAATAGTTTAATAATTGAAAATAGTATACTTTGGGGTTTTAATATTGGATAATGGGCTATATGCACATGCACAGACTTTTAATTTTTGCGCAGGCAGCCCCAGAGCTTCCAATGAACTACCTTTCCATTATAAAATTGTCACGTTTAAGATCTGATTTCTGGGCAACGCAGTGGCGCAGTAGGTAGTGCTGTCGCCTCACAGCAAGACATCGCTGGTTCAAGCCCCGGCTGGGTCAGTTAAAGTATACAGTTAAAGTATACAGTTGGCGTTTCTGTGTGGAGTCCTGCGTTCGCGTGGGTTTCCTCCGGGTGCTCCGGTTTCCCCCACAGTCCAAAAACATGCAGCACAGGTGAATTCGGAAGGCTAAATTGTCCGTAGTCTATGTGTGTGAGTGAGTGTGTATGGATGTTTTCCAGAGATGGGTTGGAAGGGTATCTGCATAAAACGTGTGCTGGATAAGTTGGCGGTTCATTCCGCTGTGGCGACCCTGGATTAATAAAGGGACTAAGCTGAAAATTAATGAAGATCTGATTTCTTTGAAAATCAGCGATCTTCACTGCCTGTTAGATATACGATATGAAGTGGGTCTCACATCGGACAAGCAGCACTGCATTAAATTCCATTTCCCCCGGCATGTCTTTAGAATATGACAGTTTATTTTACCCCAGTGTTTTCTATGGAATTCCTGCGCTAGCCTGTTGCTGCTGATAATGCTAGTGGTTACAACAATCTTTCATCTCGTTTTACGCTTGAACAACTAAATGAATGCTTAAGTCTATTTAACTGAATGTATTGTAATTACATTACAACATCGATGCTGTAAAAACAACCTTGTGAAATTGAAAATAGTCATATTAAGCTTTCACCGGAAGTTTATCGTTGGCTTTAAAACTCTAGCTGTGCATAGAGCCCATTGTAAAAGATCATGGCATCATGACTCTTATAGCATATCAAATCAACTACTAACATTCATACTGTATAATGGTCGAGGAGGACGTTTAAATTCAAATGCAGTACCTACGGAGTAGTAGGCAATTTTGCACGCAGCCAGTTTGTTGAACGCAAAATAGAATATTTTTAAGAATGTTGGCAACCTGTAACAAATGACATCCATAGTAGGAAAAACAAATACTCTGGAAGTCAGCGGTCACGAGTTTACAGCACACTTCAAAATATCTTCTTTTAAAGAAATGAGTAAATTATGACAGATTTTTTGTTTTTTGGTCAACTATCCCTCTAATTAATCTAAAAGAGGCTCAGACCTGAAACACGCTATAGTCAGTGAAGGTGAAAAATGCTTTCGATTAGTGTTAATGCTTTGTAATGTTCCAGAACGCCTGCATGGGCTCAGAATTTGAGCATATGGTAAAAGCCATAGCCCGAATCTGGACTGTAGGTGGAGGTAAAAACCCGTGAGGTCTAATCATACACGTGGTGCAACAGTAATCTGTCATGTTCATTAGTGCTCGCAGTGTACATCGTTAGTAGTATCCACAGAGCACCATAATGGCACAAATTACACCGTCATTCTCAACTATAATCACCCCACTTTCCACAGCCATTAAACTCAGCAAAGAAAGCCTAAAAGTCCACAGAGACTGAAAATATAGATATATAAAAAAAGCAACAATGCACACTAAAAGTGGGTTTTCAACATCTGGGACTATCTACAGCATTTTCTGTATCATACTAATAGTGATCTGCTTCATAAATCAGCAAAAATGCATTAAAGAAGCACAAGAACACAATGGAATTAAATTAAGCTAATAGATTCTAATCTTTTCATAATATGTTGCTGCTCTCAAGCCTTTTTGATTTAAGAACTCAATTAGCCAGAACCATATGACGTACCTGACCTCCAATGGTTCTTTCATTTAGTTTTTTTTTAATAGTTGCTCCATCTTGCAACTAAAATTGAGACAAACTAATCATCAGTGCTTGTGAAACTATTGACCCTTGCAAATGCGAAACCATCTGCGACCATAAAGCTTCAGCCCGTCTGTCCTTTGTACATGAGAAATTAGGATTTGCTTAATAAAAAAATTATAATGATTTTAAAAATTTGGTCTGCATGAAAATACAGAGGTATTTTCAGTGATTAACCACTTTAATAATTAAAAAAAGAGTTTTATTTGGAGTTCAGATAGCTTGCATTCACATGCATGCTAACACGTGAGGCCATGTGCTCAATACAGTTAAATCTCTTTGTTTATACAGCAGAATAATGGAAAGACTTCAGACGTCTGCAGTGCTAGACGAAGTTTTCATTTAGTCTGACTAAAGAGGGTTAGACCGGCACCATGCAGACTCTCTGATCTGACCTCACCTACTGAACTGTACTGTTCACATAACAGCAAAGTTGCTCTGCATGTTTCCGATTACATGAGCAGCATTATGGGAATATTCCCGCTCAAAGAGCTTTCAGCGCCCTGTTGAAGATGAGGAATATGATGAGCTGTTGAGATGATGGACTTCAGAGGATTTCTCACTCAGAAAGGTGCAAATTGGCCTGTGATTACAGTGAGTGGTGACATGAGAAAAAACGTCAAAGAAAAAAAATATTAACATGGGTGCAGATTTTCATATAAACTTTTTACTTTTTACTCATGACATCAAGGAATCAAAGCTAATCCCATGTTAAACAACAAATATTACCTTTTTTTTACCCCTGGCATTTATTCATACTTTGCATTACTGAGATAATTTCTCTCATTTTATTTTATTTATTTTGTTTTGTTCATAATTGTTGTGAGATGTATTCTCTTGTACTAAGTTTGTACATATTTACAATAAAAAAAATAAAAATAAACAACAAATATAACTACTTCCTGCTATAGGATACTTAACCATAGATACACTGTAAAAACAGCTGTGATTTTAATAGTCAAAAACTAAAGATTCTACAGTAAAAAATAAATAAATACATAAAAAACAAAAACCTGCAAGAGTTTCAAAAAGAGGCAGCACCAAAGCTCCAAAAATGCCAATTTATTCAATTAAAAAGGCTGATACAAGGCGCCTTATGTCAGCCTTTTTTAAATGTAATAAATTGGCATTTTTGTAGCTTTGGTGTTGCTGATTTTGAATATATAATTTTCCACTTTGTATTGTTGCCACTCCTTTTCACAACACTTAAAAGGCATTTAGGGACTGAAGACACAAAGTGATGAAGTGTTTCAGGTGTAATTTTGTCCTATTCTTCCTACAAACGAGTCTTAAGGTGAGCAACTATAAGGTGTCTTAGTTGTTGCATTTTGCGGTTCAAAATTCTCCACACATTCTCTTTTGAAGACAGGTCAGGACTGCAGACAGGCCAGTCAAGTGCCTGTATCCTATTACATCATTATTTAACCAATTTACCTGATTACTAGCCCTACTGTAAATGGTTCCTGTCTCAATTATTAGTTCATCACATGACTGTTTCATCACCACATGCTTTTGGTCGTGTTTTTGTCTGTGCAATATATAGATGTTAATACTTTAAAACAATGGTGTAATTTAAAAAAAAAAAAGTTTTACTGTTTTTTTTGTATTTTTAACTATAAAATTCACACTCAAAATAACTTTTGCTGCTCGTTCAAACTACTGATTTAAAATGAGTTGAAATAACACAATTCCTAGGGCTTTTTTGGCACAACACAATTGATTTGTGGTGTGACAACATAAAAAAAAATGTGTGGAGTTTTCTTTATAATTCAGGTAACCATAAATTACATTTTTTAGTGAACAACTATATTAGTTTTCTATCTTTAGAAGAAAGATTTGTGCAAATAAACCTGATGTGAGGATCTTGATTCATATGAAGATGTCGTTCAGTAAATGATCTCATCATGGCACAGTTGAATTGTCAGCATCATTAGTTGAGCCTTTAACACCTTCCAGAAATTGTTATAATATTCCGGTTTGTTGTTTTTCTGTTGTTCGTCTTTGTAATCATTTTGTCACATACAGTCTGAATAATACATCCTATTAGAATAATAGAATGTTTTGTTTATTGTTATCGAAAGACAATCTTCATTTTCTTACTAGCTTCATTTCAATGTAATTATACAAGTACAAAGTAAAAACATTTCAATTAAAATAAAATAAGCTGCAGTATGTATTGTTTTGGTTCAAATTAACAAAAACTGTTATTGAGCAAGTACTGTATGTGTTCAAAAGTTACTCTGATGCGCATCAGTTAATGTATGTTTCAGATTAATGATATCGCATTGTATTGGGCATATCAGTTTCAAGTTAGTCATATTTTAATTTAAGTAACCTCCACAAAATAATAGATAGATAAAGACCTGACTACTATAGGCCAAGTGTGGGTACTGAGCATCGTTTGTAGTTTGTTTTTACAACAGTTTTATAGTAATTAAACATGTATTCAAGACGTCATTGACATTAAGGAGTTGATTGTTGTCAAAAGTAAGAAACCTCTCTAAGCATGAAGAACCTGCAGTCAAAAACAGAAAACAACAGAACTCATGCTAAAAACAAGAGTAAATATTAGGATGGCTTTTGAAAGGTGGTGACAAATCCAAGAGCTAAAGAGATTAAATAATGAGTTTGTTTTTTTTCTTCTGCACAGGTGGCTCAATGGGTAGCTAGCAAACATTAGTACACTAATTTGCTTGATTCAGATAGGATTTGAGTTCTACTCTTTTAAAGTAAATTGCACTTATATATGAAAAAAATAAAGAGAAAAAAAAGGGTTACCCATCCTCCCTCAACTCCCTGTTGAGTTTCACTACTCTGTCCACTGATCTGTGCTTGTGACAAGTCTGCACAAGCTCTTTGACACCAGTCTGTTTCAACCCACATTTGGTGTGCTTTGGTTCCCATAGTGACCAGTTTTTCTGGACTGGTTCCTCACAGAACCCCCCCTTCTAGACAAATCCCAATCATGACACATTATTAATCTAAAATGGTGAATTTTGCCGAAAGGTGACACATTCATATATATTGAAAATAATTACAAATTCATTAATGATGTGTAATTCTGTACATGTACATAAACACCACATCAAACTCTAGAGCTGGGTTTACACTAAATGCAAAGAAAGCACAAAGTCATTCACTCTAGTTTACTTGCAGGATGTTGTAATGCTCGAGTTGAAATTTATTAACATGTGCGGAAGTCGTGATTGAAATGAATCCAGTCTGTTCACATTGACCTTTTAATTAATTTACTTAGTACTTAAAACTTAAGCTGCGTCCGAAATCGCATATTACTATACTATGTAGTACGCTAAAAACAGCATGCGAGCCGAGTACTGTCCAAATTCACAGAATTGGAAAAACAGTATGTGAGAAGGAACCGGATGACCTACTACTTCCGGCGAGTTTCTGAAGAGCGAATCCGATGGATGCTACGCTACACTGCAAAAAAATGCTTTTCTTACTTAGATTGTTTGTCTTGTTTCTAGTTTGAATACCTAAATATTTGTAAATCAAAAAGCATTTTATAGACAAGCAAAAATTTGAATTAAGAAATAATATGCCAAAAATTAAGTGAGTTTTTCCATAAAACAAGCAAAATAATCTGCCAATGGGGCAAGCAAATCTTATTTAAAATCAAAAGCAAGATTATTTTTCTAGAAAATGCTTCTTGATTTGACAATTTGTAGATAACTGGACTAGAAACAAGACAAAAGCTCTAAGTAAGAAAAACATTTTTGTTGTAGTGTATCCCATGATGCACCACGAGATAATTCATGAATGGGAGTAAAGTGACGCAACTGATGTGGGTAGGTCAAATGATGTTGACAAAATGGTGGATGTAGTACGCCAGAATTTCCTTCACACTACTGACATTCATACTGTATAGAACTTATTTTTCTAATGGTCAAGTAGTACGTTTAAATTCAAAAGCAGTACCTACTGAGTAGTAGATGAGTTCGGAAGCAGCCATAGTGTCTTTCTGTAGAAATAGGGCTGCGCAATAATGGAAAAATCTTACATTGCAATATTTTGCTAAATATAGTGCGATATGAATATAATTTCCTCAGATAATTTGAAGGGCTCTATTTGGGAAGATTTCATTCATGTAGATCGAGTAGGGTGAGCAAGTATTTTTCTATGCAGTGCATAAGCATAAAATATAATATTACAAGCATATATACATACAACATAGTATTTATGGGGAGTCTAACAGTATAAAAATATAGAAATTGAGCATCAAACGTAAAATAACATGGTCAACATTTTATAAACCATTTTATAAAATAATATTTAATAATTTATTTTAAACTTTAATAAATAATCTAGGTCAAATTTGGCGTGCCTCAAGGATCGATTCTACTCTTTTTCATGTATATTTCACCTCTTGGTCATCTCCTGGGATCCCAAGATCTAAAGTACCACCTTTACACTGATGACACTCAGATATACAGTTGAAGTCAGAATTATTAGCTTTTTAAAATATTTTCCAAATGCTGTTTAACAGAGCAAATAAGTTTTCACAGTATGTCTGATAATATTTTTTCTTCTGGAGAAAGTCTTATTTGTTTTATTTCAGGTAGAATAAAAGCAGTTTTCAATTTTTTTAAACCTATTTTAGGTCAAAATTATTAGCCCCTTTAAGCTATTTTTTTTTCGATTGTCTACAGAACAAACCATCATTATATAATAACTTGCCTAATTACCCTAACCTGCCTAGTTAACCTAATTAACCTAGTTAACCTATCATGCCAAAGAACAAATAAATCAAATGAGTTATTAAAACTATTATGTTTAGAAATTTGTTGAAAAAACTCTCTCCATTAAACAGAAATTGAGGGAAAAAAAATAAACAGGGGGGCTAATAATTCTGACTTCAACTGTACATTTACTCCAAACCTGGCGATCTTTTAGCTCTTAACACTTGGAACACTGTATTTTGGAGATTAAAAAAAATGGATGTCCCAAAATGTTCTGTGCCTGAACACTAACAAGACAGAGGTTATGGTTATTGGTTCTTCCAACCAACTACATCAAACTAAACCTCTGGCTATGTCATGGAAGTTCGGGCCAAACTAAAGAATGTGGGGGTAATATTTGACAAAAATCTAACATTTAACCCTTATGTTCTGACCACTGTAAAGACTTCATTTCTTTTTTATCTTTACAAACATTTCAAGAATCTGCTTCATGCTTTCTAAACTGTTTTTATGTCTGTATCTTTTTTGCGTTAAGGGCTTTAAGAATTACATTTTAAAGGCGCTATTTAAAAATAAAGTATTTTTATTATTATTATTATTATTAATCCTGAATTGTGACTGTTGTGGATACACGCTTTGCGATATCGATGCTCAAATGATATATCGTTCAGCCCAAATTCTTACATTTACATTTGAGCCGAGCACTATACTGAAAAGCAGAATCCGAAGAAATTCCAGTTGTGCATAAAAATAATCCTTACATCCTATAATCACAGACGAAAAATGTCAGGAGGAGAATTGCTTGTCATCAACATGTAAACATAAGAAACACAGTATATATTCCATACAACAAGTGCACGCTACATACAAATTATGAGACGGTTTCCAGAAAGAAAAACACTTTTTCCTGCAGCTCCTCTTAGTTCATCCAATTCATTCCCTCAAATCTGCCATATTCTCATGCTGATTGTTACCTTTCAGAGAGACTGGTCTAAGCAAGCCTGCCACATCTTCACTCTATAATGTAATCAAAGGCAGGAACAGGCCTGCGATGAAAAAAAGAGGATACGTCGGAACAAGAGCCTCAGAACAGAGGTGCTACAGACGAGGGAGAGAAGAAAAAAAAAAAGACAAAGAAAAGAACAGACCCATTCAGCGGTGGGACACACAGACCCAATCACATATTCATGCCATTTTCCATTCATTCAATCATCTTAATCAGGACATTGCATCTTGGGAATCAAAGGGGAGATGATTGAACTTCCATTAAAGAGGCCTTTTAGTGATTCATATGTAGATGGAGGAGAGAACAGCGGCGGCCGGTTAGCTACTGTATACCTCCACTCGAACCGCACACATGAGCCTCCCGGTGATACAGTTACCATGGTGAACTGAAGACTGAGACGAGCGTACCCTTTCACTGAAATAAACCTATCTGCAGATCACAGCGCTCCGAAAAGGTGAGGTGGGCGCCGGCGTGGGCTGATGACTGACATGAGCCTGCCTTTATCCTTCTAATAGGGATTCGAAAGAGAGGGAGACTGGTCCTTGATCTAAATTTTAGGCGCCATGCATCTGAAAGTGAACGGCCGGCAATGTCTCTTACATTTAATGCCGTCCCAAAACACATCTGGAAACTTTAATGAGAGAGTTTACCTAAAATTGAAAATTCTGTCATCATTTATTCAACCTTTACTAGTTCCAAACCTTTATGAGTTTTCTTTTCTCTTTTTTTTTAATGTTGGGAAGATGCAACCACTGACTTCTATAGTATTTATTTCTTATTATGGATGTCAGTGATTACAGGTTTTCAGATGTCTTTAAAATATCTTCTTTTGTTTTCAATAAACTCGTAAAGGCTTGAAACCACTTGAGGGTGAGTAAATAGTGAGTTTTTATTTATCAGTGAGCTAATCTCTTTAAGAGTTTGACAGGAATCTGTCCTCATGTCGTTACAAACGCATCACACTTTTGAGGATATTTTTTAATAATCTGAGAAATTTCTGTCCATCTAATGAAAGTCTATGCAAGGAAAACTCTGAAGCTTTAAAATGCTCATATACATAATCCAAACAAATCCCTATAATCAAATGGTTTAATCCAAGTTTGATGAGATTTGCTGTTTTATATGATGAACAGACTTAATGTTGGCTTTTATTCACATGAAAACATTGATCAGTGAACTTTAAAATATGTTCAAACATACCCACTATGTTTTTTTGCAAACCTCACTGGTTTTTGCAGAAGCTTGAACTTGACATGTTACATTGGTTCGGAAGTACTATATCAAGTATGCATGATGAACAGAATTGATCATGAATAAAGCTTAAAATAACCATCTTCATCATATAAAACAAGAATTAATCTTTAGAAGTCCAGCCTATATCACTTAATTGTTTTATTAATTTTTTTTATTATTTATTTTAGTTTAATGTTTTTGTCTTTAATATGGATGTGGACAACAAGGAGTAGAAAATGATCAAATTGTCATGTTGGGATGAACACATTGTCAATATACTTTTTGTTTTCCATTAAAACCCCCCTTTTTAGTGAGATGTTATGCTTGAAATTAGATTTTTTTCCCTTAAAAGTTCTGTTCATACACTGCACGTTCACATACACTTTGCAAATGATGCAAAATATTACACTTTTTAACAAAATAACAGTTTCCAAAGAAGCGCATGTACTGCTCTGAAAACCATCCAGCTCGTAATGCATTGTGTTGTCTTCTTGTATTTCTGACTGCTTGAACCTTTTGAAATAGTTGTATGAAGTCCACTGATTATCCTCAGAGAAAATACGGAGCTCATAGTCACTGTCAGAAAGGACTGAGTTATATTTTAGGATTCTTGAGGACTACACAAAACCTTCACAATCTCTTATTTGGCATGAATATAAATGTGTGGAACGTTGTGTATGTTTTGCTTGCTAAATTTGATTTTTCAGAAATATCTACAGAGGGAAAAAAAAAACATTTGGATTTCCAGTACCTTTGTATTTGCTAAATATATTAGGTATGGATTAGAGTAAAAATGTTAACATTAGTTTTAAAATGTTCCGATGACGTTCCATGTTCCATGAGTCAAGTGAACATATTGTCATTTAGAGGTTTTTGATTTATACACAAAAATATATATAACTGGTACTGTAAGAAAAATACTATTAGATTTAATAAGCTGGCATTGAAAATCAGGGTTATTCCAACAAATGTCCATAAATGTTTTAAGTCTTCTGTAAAAAATAACAATGGTCTGTTTTTTTTTTTCATTTTATTTTTTGTTTTTAATATTTAAGGCATGGACAACGAGTAAGAAATGCTCCAAATGACAACATTTAGGGGGGGAAGATGCCATCAGTAAATTACAGAAATTAAATAAAATAGTATTTTACTCAAGAACCATGAATTTTATATCCAGAGAAACTTTCCAAATGCTTTCTTAATTATTCCCCATAGCTGTGTGTGCATGTGTGTCTAAATTGTGTTTAGACAGTATGTGTGTACACTGTAAGAAATGGCCATGATTTCAACAGTAAAAAAAAAAAAGGTAAAAGTGCTACAGTAAAAATCCATAACCTGGTTAACAGTATGTCTCCTTAATATATACGGCAAATAACCGTAAATTGACTTTACCAGAATTCCCTGCATGACACATCACTTTTTATGCTTTTTGTTGACATTACTATAGATCTTTTTAGTTGTTTCCCCATCAGTGATGTACATTAGAGATTTATGTTACATCTAATGTTGATAAACAATGTTCATTTCATGACTTTAATTTTTATGCGTGTTACCATACTGGTGTTTAGTAGCTGTTGTGAATGACACTGAGCACCTTCTATATATTGATACACTTTTATCCTTGGGGGAAAAGTAGTTTGTGATGAGCATTGGTTCATTATGTAACTTACTCATCACCACCTGCATATGGCTGTGTTAACATGTCTAACTGTGTAACAAAAGATGTGAAGATGTTGGTAATTCAAAATACAGACATATTACCTCTATAAATTAATGAAATACGGTAGTTTACCGTAAAAATTAGAAATTACTTTTACGGTTTGTACCGTATTTTTAACGGTAATGTATTGGCAACCACAGCTGACGTTTTTTTACCTTAAATTTTACGGATTTATTTTTTACAGTGTAGGATGACAGTAATAATAGTTAGTAAATAATAATAAAATAATAATAAATAATTTTTTTAACATTATATAGTTTGTATACATCTAACAGAACTAAGGAAGCATGGTGGCTCAGTCGCCTCACAGCAAGAAGGTCGTTTGTATTTCTGTGAAGAGTTTGTGTGTTCTCCCCGTGTTCGTGTGGGTTTCCTCCGGGTGCTCCGGTTTCCCGCACAGTCCAAAAACATGGGGTATAGGTGAATTAAATAAACTAAATTGTCCGTAGTGTATGAGTGTGTGTGTGTGAATGAATGTGTATGGGTGTTTTCCAGTATTGGGTTGCGGCATGAAGGGCATCTACTGGTTCATTCCGCTGTGGTGAGAAAACTCATTTCAGCCGCTTGTATCAGAGATCTTGTCCTTTCTGTAATGACCCAAAGCCAATGACGATAGGTGAGGTTGACCGGTAAATCGAGAGCTTTGCCTTTCGGCTCAGCTCCTTCTTTACCACAACGGACCCATACATCGACCGCATTACTACTGCTTCAATCCGCCTGTGAATCTCGCGTTCACCCTTTCCTCACTCGTAAACAAAACCCCAAGATACTTGAACTCCTCCACCTGGGGTAAGGACTTTCCTCCAACCTGGAGATATTATTATTCAAATGGCCAAATTCTGAGAAAGTTGAATGTGCTGGCCAGTTTAGTATTCGTCTAATAAATGACAAAAGGCCACAGTTTTAAATTTAAAACTTTAACAGATTGCTATTTTGTCCCCTAGTAATATATCATAAAGTAGCTTAAGAATAACTAGCTTCTTCATATTATTTTATTCTAAGTCATTAGAAAATGTTTTCGGTACATCAAAAAGTGTGACCATCCGACACTGCAAGCTCATCTAGCAAAAAATGAGCTTAAAATCTCACCACTAAAATAGAGACTAGGCCAAAGGAAAATAAATGAATGAATGAATAAACAGAACTACATTTTTGACTAGTTTGACTAAAATGTCCAAATTGTTTTTGTTGCTAGCCTATTTGCAGTCACATCAGACCTCTTGCCTTGCATGGTGCAATGATGTCACTTCCTACCCAAAGGCTGTTCATGTTTTTGCTGATGAGCGTCAGCGTGATGAGCATCAGACTTAGCTGTTGACTTGATCAAACATACAAACACACAGCAGGGAAGACATTAGGAAATGTGTTAATTGAGAAAGACGAGAGACAAGAGGGGGTGTTGCTCCGTCAGCAGGTCTGTGAGGGAGGGATGAGGTAAGTTGCACCATCTGTGACTCTAACACTTGTTTCAGAAGCTTTTAGAGGCCATTAGCACACTCACTAAAGGTCACACACCAGTGCACATGCGTGCATACACATAAGCACTTGCATATAAGACTAGCGTAGTCATATAAATAAACAGGATGGACAAACATGAACTTACTCAAAATAAATCAGCTGGGCTAAATCTGTATTTGACAAGAGAAAAGTTAAGGACGCCGCCAGCATGTACCTGTCAGCTTCACTGAGCCTCATCCTGGTGGAACGGTGCCTTTGAAAGACAACGGGAAAACACGACTATGACTCAACATGGCTCCAGACTGTGACTAAAATGTGACAAAAATATATATGAATATTTTGGTCATTTTAAACTGTAGGATGGGGATCCTATTTAAACCTAATTTATTTTCAATTATTATTATTATTTACCTAGTGAGGGATTGTTAGTATTTAAATCTGAGGGTTATTTACATAACATAAACTGCCCGGCCACTTTATTAGGTACACCTTATTAGTACCGGGTTGGACCCCACTTTTGCCTTCAGAACTGCCTTAATCCTTCGTGGCATAGATTCGACAAGTTACTGGAAATATTCCTCAGAGATTTTGGTCCATATTGAAAGGATAGCATTACGCAGTTGCTGCAGGTTTGTCAGTTGCACATCATGATGCGAATCTCCCGTTCCACCACATCCCATGCTCTATTGGATTGAGATCTGGTGACCATTAGGCCATTTAAGTACAGTGAACTCCTTGTCATCTTCAAGAAACCAGTCTGAGATGATTTGCGCTTTATGACATGGCGTGTTATCCTGCTGGAAGTAGCCATCAGAAGATGGGTACACTGTGGTCATAAAGGGATCAACATGGTCAGCAACCATACTCAGGCAGGCTGTGGTGTTGACACGATGCTCAATTGGTACTAATGGGCCCAAAGTGTGCCAAGAAAATATCCCCCACACCATTACACCACAACCACCAGCCTGAACCGTTGATACGAGGCAGGATGGATCCATGCTTTCATGTTGTTGATGATAAATTCTGACCCAACTATCCGAATGTCGCAGCAGAAATTCATCAGAGTCATCAGACCAGGCAAAGTTTTTCCAATCATTTATCATCCAATTTTGGTGAGCACGTGTGAATTGTAGTCTCAGTTTCCTGTTCTTAGCTGACAAGAGTGGCACTCGGTGTGGTCTTCTGCTGCTGTAGCCCATCCGCCTCAAGGTTAGACTTGTTGTGCGTTCAGAAATGCTCTTCTCCATACCTCGAGTGGTTCTTTGAGTTACTGTTGCCTTTTAATCAGCTCGAACCAGTCTGGCCATTCTCCTCTGACCTCTGGCATCAACAAGGCATTTGCACCCACAGAACTGCCGCTCACTGGATATTTTATCTTTTTCGGACCATTCTCTGTAAACCTTAGAGATGGTTGTGTAAGAAAATCGTAGTACATCTGCAGTTTCTGAAATACTCAGACCAGCGTGTCTGGCACCAACAACCATGCCACATTCAAAGTCACTTAAATCACCTTTCTTCCCCATTCTGATGCTTGGTTTGAACTGCAGCAGATCATCTTGACCATGTCTACATGCATAAATGCATTGAGTTGCTGCCATTTGATTGGCTGATTAAAAATTTACATTAACGAGCCGTTACACAGGTGTACCTAATAAAGTGGCCAGTCAGTGTATTTCTGTGCATATTTTAAATATGCATATTTGTATTTACATACAGAAACTTTTAAAAATCTTCCTTTATAACTTCAATCTTGTGCACACAGTGTATTAAGTTACTGTATAAAGAAAGAAAGAAAGAAAGAAAGACTTTTTAAGTCCAAATGGTTCATTTAGAAAGAAAAAAAAAAACATAAAAAACTTCAACCTGCAAATGCTCACAGTATTTGCTTGAATAGTAATATTACATCGAGGTAATATACTGTAAAACATGAATCCTCAACCTCAATACGCAAGCCTAATAATCATCAGACATGGCAACACTGAAAAAAGCTCCATTAAGAAGCCCACTTAACATAGAAACAGTACACATGTTTACTGTTGTTTTTGTTAATTACCTTTTATGAATCAGTTTGATTTAATGAATTAGTCCAAATGATTCATGAATCTATTTTAACAAATAAACAATTAATTTTAACCAGTGGGTTTTTATCCATCGGAATCAGATTGACTGAACAGATTGTTTGTTTCATTAATTGATGAATTGATTGATTCTGAACAAACAAATATTGTGATACAATTCTAGACAGGTATATAGCCAGGGGAGTTCGTTTGGCTCGAAAGACCCACCACCCTCTGACAAAGGTCCAGTTTTTGTCCCATACATGAGCTCATTTGTCCTATTATGATTGTTATGCCATCATAAGTTATCGAAATAACCCTTTAAAAAAAGTTAAGACCAAGCGGAAATCTGATGCAAGTGAAGTCAATTTTCACTGTATTGTTTTTTATAAGTACCTTTTATTCTAAATCTTGGACGTTATTCTTGAAAGAAATAAAATGACAAATAAAAAGTTGTGAAGTCACCAAAAGTGACTATTATTTTAATACTTATAAGGCCTAATATTAATACTTATTAGGCTATTGTTGTTATCCATGAATTTTCAAATGTACTTTTTTACAAGAGAAGCTAGAAAACTCGTGCAGCTTTACATTGATATTATCATGTTTTTTATTATTCATCTCATGTCATTTCATCTCAGCGGTCTTAGGAGAGAACTCTAGACATCACTCTTCCCAGACACTTTCTACAGCTCCTCCGGGGGGAATGCGCAGTCGTTCCCAGGCCAGCCGAGAAACATAGTCCCTCCAGCGAGTCCTGGGTCTTCCCCAAGGCCTCCTCCCGGTGGGACATGCCTGGAACACCTCCCTAAGTAGGCGTCCAGAAGGCATCCGAAACAGATGCCCAAGCCACCTCAGCTGACTTCTCTGGATGTGGAGGAGCAACGGCTCTACTCCAAGCTTCTCCTGGGTGACAGAGCTCCTCACCCTATCCATAAGGGTGCGCCCTGCCACCCTGTGAAGAAAACTCATTTCAGCCGTTTGTATCAGAGATCTTTCTGTAATGACCCAAACCGTAGGTTGACCGGTAAATTGAGAGCTTTGCCTTTCGGCTCAGCTCCTTCTTTACCACAACGGACCGATACATCGACCGCATTACTGCTGCATCAATCTGCCTGTGAATATTGCGTTCCACCCTTTCCCCACTCATGAACAAACCCCTAAGATACTTGAACACCTCCACCTGGGGTAAGGACTTTCCTCCAACCTGGAGATTTTATTATTCAAATGGCTAAATTCTGAGAAAGTTGAATGTGCTGGCCAGTTTAGTATTCGTCTAATAAATGACAAAAGGCAACAGTTTTAAATTTAAAACTTTAACAGATTGCTATTTTGTCCCCTAGTGATATATCATAAAGTAGCTTAAGAATAACTAGCCTCTTCATATTATTTTATTCTAAGTCTTTAGAAAATGTTTTCGGTACATCAAAAAGTGTGACCATCCGACAAGCTCATCTAGCAAAAAAATGAGCTTAAAATCTCACCAAAATGCAGTATTTAAACTAAATTAAATAGAAAATGAGTGGAATAACTGCAAAAAGGTCCACCCCTATCACTAGGCTGGCTACAGGCCTGCTAGAAATTGATCTAAAAGAACCTAACAATGATTTCCTTAATATTTTTTTCAGCTAAAAATGATAAAAACATTGGCAGCTATTCAGAAACAACATTGCCCTAAATTAGCCCTAAAATATGTCCTGAAGGGCGACACAGTGGTGCAGTAGGTAGTGATGTCGCCTCACAGCAAGAAGGTCGCTGGTTCGAGCCTCGGCTGGGTCAGTTGGCATTTCCGTGTGGAGTTTGCATGTTCTCCCTGCGTTCCTGTGGGTTTCCTCTGGGTGCTTTGGTTTCCCCCACAGTCCAAAGACATGCGGTACAGGTGAATTCGGAAGGCTAAATTGTCCGTAGTGTATGAGTGTGAGTAAGTGTGTATGGATGTTTCCCAGAGATGGGTTGCGGCTGAAAGGGCATCCGCTGTGTAAAAACATGTGGATAAGTTGGAGGTTTATTCCGCTGTGGCGACCCCGGATTAATAAAGGGACTAAGCCGAAAAGAAAATTAATTAATGAATATGTCCTGAATAAAAACCTTCTGTAAGAAAACTTAAAGATCTAAATTCTATTCAAATATGTTTTATCGTAAAAATAATCTTACACAAGTTACAAAAAGGCTTCTTTTGCTGGTGTGGATGATGCTACGCTTGTCATTACATTTATTTCCAGTTAGTTATCTTTCTAGATGTGAGCGAGCCTTAACTTTCATGCTTTTAATGAGTCAGTTACTAGTCTCTAAATGTTTCATTATTTCTCTGCTTTGTTTCAAGTCTTGCTGAATAGGTTACACACATCCACACACACACACACACAAAAAATCCTCATAAAGAAAAGATCAGCTATCACAGCAGCTGTGCTGGAATTTGCTGGAAGGCAAAATGGCCTAGAGATGTTAGAAAAAAAGGAGAGGAGAGAGGCAGAAGAGTGAGAAAGAAGAGAGGACAGCTGGTGACAGAATGGAGGGAGCGAGTCTGCTGCAGTCTCTGTTAATGGCAGAAGCAGGAGAACTGAACACTTGTTCTCACTCGCTCCTCTACATAAACATCCGCTGGGAAAGCCCAACCAACATTACACACACACACACTTTTTCTTTCTTTCCCTCTCATTTCACCACTCCACTCATTCAGCATCCATCACTTTTCATGGTTTTCACACAACAGAATTAACATACCCTGCTGGGGCAAAAAAGTGGTTGCTGCCGTAAGACCAGCTAAATCATCTTAGACTGGTTGAATCTGTTTTTAACATGCATGAAAGAGTTTAAAGACACACTGTTAATGTCTTGCCTTACAAGGTAAAGCTGTAAACCACATTCTTCTCTCACCTTTAATAGGAGAGTGTCTGAACTGCTGAATTGCTTCATGTTAAGGTTATTTATGTAGTATTTCATTTCTAATAAAAAAAAATAAGTAGCAGGGTTGATGAAAAAAAAAGTGAAGTCTGGAAGTGTTTAACACATTATAGTTTCACTAAGAGATGTTCGATGTGTCTGAAGAGAAATGCCTCAGATCTGATTGTAGGATAGATGATTACAGATAAAAATAAAATAAAATAAAATAAAATAAAATAAAATAAAATAAAATAAAAAAATAAATAAATAAAATAATAAATAAATATATATAAATAAATAAATAAATATAAATAAATAAATAAAATAAAATAAAATAATAAATAAATAAATAAATAAATAAATAAATAAATAAATAAATAAATAAATAAATAAATAAAATAAAATAAAATAAAATAAAATAAAATAAAATAAAATAAAATAAAATAAAATCTCTGCAAGTCTTTAAAATACTTATAAATGCAGATGCAATGAGAAATGCCTCAGGTCTGACTGCAGGATAGTTGAAAACAGATTTATAAAAATAAAGAAAAATAAACTAAAACAATAATAAATAAAATTTAAAAAAATAAAATGAAATAAAATAAAGTTTAATTAAATAAAATCTCTGTAAGTTTGTAAAATACTTATAAATGCAGATGCAAAGCATTTAAAAATCACTGTCCGCTTTTAAATCTGCAACTGCAGGTTTCCAGGGATTGTGTGTACAAGCCAGTGTAATGTGTGATGTTAAGGGTGTGTGTGTGTGTGTTTGTATATATGTGTGTGTATCACAGCAGCAAAATAAGGGGCATTTGGCAGTCCACACGGGCCTCCATCTGTCTGCAAGATGTAAAACATCCTAATGGGTCCCATCCTCCACCTAAGGCTATACCTTATACCCTGCCATAAAGCTACTCCATCTCTCTGTCACATAAACACTCACAAGCTATACGGCTCTCCTGTGGTGCTAAATCATCAGTTTTTCCTCACAAACACACTGCACAAACATTCACAAACAAATGTGTTAACACATACACACAAACAGATCTAAACATTAACCATTTTTTATAAACCATGCAAATAACAACTCACAAGACATTCCAGTGGGATCTGAAGTTAGCATGTTGCTAAGCTAAAAAGTTCAAAACTCAAGTGAGCATAATATACACAGCAGATACAAGCACTGAGTAAAATTATCAATGTTTTTCCAGAATATAAATAATTAACATAAAAAGTATCCACATAAAAACCCAAGATAAAAGTAAATACAACAGTGTTTTTGTACCACACAAGTATATTATACTGTATTAAAGCATCTACAACTCTTTGTTATGAATGCTACAGCATACTATAGCGTTAACTATAGTATACTAATAAACTGTAATGAATACTATAGTATACTTTAGTTTTCACTATAGTACATAAGCATGTAATTAACAAATCACTACATATTCCAATAGAGTCTGATGTTAGCATGTTGCTAAGCTAAAACAGTGTAAAAGCAAGGAGAAAATTGCCAATCTTGAATCAGAATTTAATTAAGTCATTCAAATAGTTTCTATGATGCTGTCAGTAGGTAACACACACAGAGCTAGCGTTAGCTTTAACAGCTATGCAACCGCTATCACGCAATACCTACAGTGTTAAACACACTATTTTAAGAGTCAAAGATTTAAAACATAAGCCATAAACCTGTTAATTGGCAATAGCAAGTTTCCTTATGATAAGATGACAAACCATAACACATCTGATAGCAGTGGTTTAAAGTAACAAAGCTCAAATACTCAAATTACTGTATTAGAGTAGTTTTTCTCAGGAATTGTATTTAGTTAGTAGGTTTAAAAATGTGTACTTTTACTTTCCTTTGAGTACATTTTTTGTGCAGTATTGGTACTTATTTTTTCTAGTGTAAGGGGACTAGAAAAATTAGTCCTGTGATTCCTGTCCAAACAAATCGTACATAGAAGGTAAATTGCATCATAATGAACTACCTCAAGACATGGGTGATTTATAATTGCAGCAAACTGTTTGGAAGCATAAACACTTGACATCGTTATTGGACATCAAAATACCACTGTCCTTAGACACTGGCTTGACTTAGATTTTGGTCCCTTGACATCACAACTGTAATCTAACCTAATATTAAAGTCTTATGGTGTTGTGTGCCTGCTGAGCAATAACTAAATGCACTACAGAATGTTACGTTTACACACATCCACAAATTAGATGTAAATGCATCAGCTTTTTAGAGCTTAATACTCACTACTCTTGAATACTTTTAAAAGGTCTACTTTTTACACATACTTTGAGTTATATTTACAAAAGATACTTTTACTCCACTTGCACTACATTTTTAGGCAAGTAATGGTACTTTTACTTGAGTATGATTTTTCAGTACTCCTTCCACCACCGTCTGACAGGAAAATGTATGTAATTCTACACTAAAATATTGGTAAACATGCAGATTCTGGAAGAAAACCTACATGTTCCTACATAATGCTACATTCCATTAGCTACATCCTAGTTGAAATAAGTATTACTTGTTATTTGTTTCAGTTCTTATGGGTGATATACTTTAGGAGTTTGTTACATCTTAATCATATTGCATTATTTTAGTGGATGTGTGTTTCCATGAGAACGTTTGTATTTGTGTGTAATAAAGTATTGTGCAACTTCTATACTGTACAATGGTGGATAGAGTACTGAAAAATCATACTTAGGTAAAAGTACTATTACTTGCCCAAAAATGTAGTGTGAATAAAAGTATCTGTTGTAAATATTACTCAATGTATGAATATAAAGTAGACCTTTTAAAATTACTCAAGACTAGTGAGTGCTATGCTGTAAAATGCTGATGCATTTACATGTAATTTGTGGATGTGTGTAAACCTTAACATTCTGTAGTGCATTTAGTTATTACTCATCAGGCACACAAAGTAATAAGGGATTAATATTAGGTTAGATTTAGGTTTTGATATCAGGCGACCAATATTCAATGTCTTGTCAGCATCTAAGGACAACATTATTTTGATGTCTAATAACAACGTCAAATGATGTTGACATTTGGTTGATTTTACATTGTGTTACAAAGTGACAAAAATCCAACGTTGAGCCAACATCTTAAACCAACGTCATATTGATGTCAAATACTGATATTTATTTGTCAGGTATGGCAACCAAAATCCAACGTCTGATAGAGGTCATAGTGGTAACGTCCTCACAACGTCAAACTGTAACATCATTAGACATTAGTGTTTAGTTGTTTTTAAATTTGACGTTGGACACTGACGTCAGCCTAATGTTGGGTTCTGATGTCAACACGAATTTCATTTCCAAACAAAATTCAAACTTCTCCATGGCGTTGGGGTACAACGTCAATCTGACGTCATGTTGATGTCTTGTGGCTGCTGGCTGTGTAAAGCCATTTCGGTCATCATACAGTAAACATCCATCATCTTCTCATCAGTGACATGCATCTAAATAGTCTAAAAATTAAAGATTTGGACATCTATTTGGACACTTTTAATGCTTCCAAACAGTTCTCTGCAATTAATGTATTGAGGTAGTTCATTATGATGGAATTTGATTGGACAGGAATCACAGAACTGAAGAAAAAATAAAGTATTGACTACAGATTTAAGGAAAGTAGTGGAGTAAAAGTACCAATACACCACCAAATAGGTATTCAAGGGAAAGTAAATTACGATTTCTGAGAAAAACTACTCAAATACAGTAGTTTGAGTCTTTGTTATTTGTTACTTTACACCACTGATACTGTATAAGTATGTACCTCAGCTTGTGGAAAAGATATTTGTAATAAAATATAATTTGTATAATTATCTTCATTGCCATTATTATAATGGTGGTTATCAGTAAGAGCTGCACAATTGGTTTGAATTATACATATTTACTGTACATTTAGGGTCATTTTGCTCACAAAAAATGTAGCAGATTTGTATTTAAATTGTATTTATATATATATATATATATATATATATATATATATATATATATATATATATATATATATATATAATTTTGTCAAATAATAAGTGATAATATAAAATAATAAGGCAGTACAAACTGATTTGCAGAAAATAGCAATGCTATTATATTATTTAGGAACCTGTTTTGAAAGGATTTTGAAAAGGAAAGGCTCGATTTAAACATCAGTCCTTTGAATCCTAAAGACAGTGACAGCGTAACATGAAAGGTCGATTTTCCTCTTTTGTCATATGTTTATCATTGAGCTGCAGGGCCGTATCCTGGCTTAATATCCCAGATTCACTACACTGCTCTGACCCACAGACACAGCTACCACCAGATCAACGCGGCCACTATCAGCACAATGGACACTGGCCAGTGACTCCCACTGGGCACTAAGTAGTGGCCAATAACAGTAAATGTGAGCCAGGCAGAGAACAAAATGCCCTGCATTCTGGCCAGCTAAAGATTTAACAGGCACATATGACACTGGGATGAAAAACAGAAAAGGAAACCAGAAAATAAATATTTTAACTCAAAGGTGACAATGTCTGCAACGTTTCTGACCTCAAATAAGAGACTTCTGTTCAGCATCAAAGAACCCAAATGGTGTCCATAAAATGATACTCAACTACAAAATCGCTGACATTCAATTGGACAAACCTGCATTTGATGGTAAACAAAGAGCGCAATACAACCTCTGCTGAAATTAAAGAACAGTTCACACAAAAACAACAACCCACAATCATTTTTTGTTCATTTCATACAAACATCTGGCTATATTCTGAGCTTTTAAAATTAACAACGGGCATTTCTGTAGGATCATAAGAATGTGACAGTGATTTTTGCTTGGTGACAAATTCATTTAATAGCTCTAAATGTAGGTTGTTGTTTTTATAGTGAGACTACACTTCAAATATTCAATTACTTGAAGCACTCTCTGATTTACAGTTGGTGAGGGTAGAGGTCATGGTCCTCAAGGGGCATCTCAGCTAGTCTGCACTTCACCTGCTCTTAACCTTTGAGGACAAACATCACAAGTACACATAATGCTAATTGGGAAGGTCAGTCAATAATTTTCTATTGATCTACACAGTGCTAGTAGATGGTTCAGTTCCTGGTTTCAGGGAAATATATGAAGACGCAAGAGCATTATTATATAGAATACAATATTATAAGGAATGAAAAAGAAAAGTTTGCATTTCAGTTTAAAGGGACAGTTCACACAAAACTGAACATTCTGTCACGATTTACTCACCTTTCATTTTTTCAAACCTGTCTGAGTTTCTGTTAAACACAAAGACATTATTTTTAAGAATGCTGAAAACCTGTAACCATGGATTTCCATAGTATTAGTTTTTCCTACTATGGAAGTCAATGATTACAGGTTTTCAGCTTACTTCATAATACCTTCTTTAGTGTTCAACAGAAGAAAGAAATTTGTAAAGGTATGGAACCACTTGAGAGAAAGTGAACCGTGTGGGTGAACGATCCATTTAAGTCCCAAATGTCACTATGAATAATAATTCCTTATATTTATATAGTGCTTTTCTGGATACTCAAAGTGCTTTACACATTGGGGGGTCTCCTCATCCACCACCAGTGTGCAGCATCCACCTGGATGACGTGACGACAGCCATATTGTGCCAGACCGCACACCACACACCAGCTGATTGATGAAGAGGAGACAGAGTGATGAAGCCAATTATGATTTGGGGATGGTTAGGAGGTGATGATGGACAGAGG
Source organism: Danio aesculapii (assembly GCF_903798145.1). Classification (NCBI taxonomy): domain Eukaryota; kingdom Metazoa; phylum Chordata; class Actinopteri; order Cypriniformes; family Danionidae; genus Danio; species Danio aesculapii. Next base: position 22,990,630 of record NC_079443.1, read on the forward strand.
CCAGCGGGCAAATTTGGCCAGGATGCCGGGTTTTCGAAGGACATCCTGGGAAATTTAAGGACCACAGAGAGTCAGGACCTCGGTTTAACGTCTCATCTGAAAGACGGCGCCCACTCAGCAGTATAGAGTCCCCTTCACTATACTGGGGCATTAGGACCCACACAGATCACAGGTTGAGCGCCACCTGCTGGTATCACTAACACCACTTCCGGCAGCAACCAAGCTTTCCCATTTGGTCTCCCATCCAGGTACTGACGGGCGCAGCCCTGCTTAGCTTCAGTGGGCGACCATGTGAGAGTTGCAGAGAGCTTGCTGCTGGCTAGCCGGCTATAAGATAATGGCTGTTTATTAGTACTTATAAAGTACATATTCTACATGATCTTATTGTATATCCCTAACCCTATCCATAAGCTAAACCTAACTACTACCTTAATAACCATTAATAAGTACCCAATTGGGAGTTGAAAGCGCTAAAAGACATAATGGTTATCAGTGAGAAGTTTACATTAAAATAAAGTGTGACCAAAAGTTTGCAGTGTATGTAGGTGAGAAGCCCCACAAGAAAATAATATTTTAGGTAAAATAACAAATATATCTGAGGATTTGATAATTAAAGAAACAATTATACAAAAAGAGAAAAGAAAGCTAAAATGAATGGCCATCTGATAGAGATTACTTCCCCCAAATTGTATAGTTTCCCCATTTACTTTGTTGAAGATTTAGTCAATGGTGATTTACATGGACATGTATTCCATTTTAAATTCTGTTATGATAATAATTTGGTATTGTTACAAATATTTATTAGATTTATGATCCAAAGAAAATAGTAAGTAAAGAAGGTCGATGGTTCAAGTCCCGGCTGGGCCAGTTGGTATTTCTGCATGTTCTCCCTGTGTTGGGGTGGGTTGCTCCAGTTTCCCCCACAGTCCAAAGACATGCGGTATAGGTGAATTGATTAACTAAATTGGCCATTGTGTATGTGTGTGAATGAGTGTGTATGGATATTTTTTAATTCTGGGTTGGAGCTGGAAGGACATCCGCTGTGTAAAACATATGCTGGATAAGTTGGCAGTTCATTCCGCTGTGGCGATCCCTCATGAATAAAGGGTCTAAGACGAAAGAAAATGAATGAATGACTGAAAATAGTACATATAGTAAATAGGCCTCACTTTATATCACTCCCTGGACAATCCAGATGACCACAGGGTTCATGTGGGTATTTGTGTATTGTATATACAAAACCTTAAAAATGAAGGTCATGTTGAGCAGAAACTAATCCTTTAACCCAGACTCACTGTTAAAAACATCCATGAGTGCTCACACTCCCTGAACCTTCAAAAAAGTTGACTTGCGGAGAATTAAACTCTTCTATCAACACACTTTCAGTTCATTCAATTCATGTTATTTGGCCCGGGCAGGGTGACAGGGCAATCTTGCGCCAAAATAATCCAGGTTTCGTCAGCGAAGGCTGTGTCAGATTCCACAGCACACACCATCAAAACACACGCCTCTTGAATCCACATTTCTAATCCCTGCCGCCTGCCAAATATAAATAAATGAACCGCCGGTGGTTCTCAATAACCTTTTCATCCCTCACCCCATCAGCCACCGACAAGCCAACACATAAACGCTTATCTCCTCAGAACAATGCTGCACATTATAATGATTGCATGGGCGCAGGAGGAGAGCTGGCCACAGTGGGCACACCGGCAGACACTAGGAAGAGCAAAAACAGTGGGATCAGTCGGATTAAAGGATGCGAGAGCCATATCGAAGCCCACACTTTAGGACAAGTCGAGACGGTTCACCTTGAGAACGACACCAGCTAAATCAAGCTCTCCGGCTGTTTGCCTCTCTCCGCTGATTCTGTTTCTCTCTCTCTGCTGGAATATTCAGCGTGTTGCTATAACAGCATGGTGTGCTTTTCAGTTTTCCCGGCAGTCATCCAAATTAAAACAATTATAGAGCTAATTGCCCGTTAGGTGGAGCCTGCCGGGGCGTCCATGCTCTGATTTGTAGAATCACTCATGCGGGTCGTCCTCTACTGTGATGAAGCGGCCTGGTCTTGCTGGTGCCGGAATCATCGCCGGCCAGCCGATGGACAGGCAGATGGGCAGGGGTTGGCACAGGTGCCCACCATGATGCAAATTAGGCCTGGCGCTGGCGCAGTGTGAAGACAGGGGAGATTGAGCGCCGTGACGCAGAGATGGTGTGCCATATGGAGCTGGAGCTGACTGCTCTGTTTACCAGCGGTCGAAGTCAGTTACACACACGCAAGTGGGCCGAAACACTTTCAACCACGGGCACGAGCCAGCAGAGCGTCCCAACAGCAGCACGGGCCAACATTCCACCACACGACATGTGACTGCTTGATGACCTACCGCCACAGCTTAGTATGTGTCAAATCAACAGTCATCCATCCTGACCTTTGCATGTGTGGGAGAATCTGTTAATTAAACCAGCCTTAAGCTTAGTTGTCTATATTCAAATCATTTACTCAAACTTTTGCTGTTCTAAATCTGACTGACTTCCTTCAGATAAATTTTATGTTATTCACATTTTGTATTCATTAACGTTAAAGAGAGACTGAAAAAATACACCAAAAGATCCTGAGTTAACTCTGTGACATTTTGGAAGTTCCAAAATCCAAGCTTTTCTAAGAGCTACAATATGAGTGAACCTGATAGTGAAGATTAATCAAATTTATGAAACTTATATTCTCTCTGCATCCGAACATGAGCTTTTACCTACTTTTGCAATAGGTTAAAAAAGGTCTAGTTTGTCCCAATAGTATTGATAAAACGGTTGACAAAAATATAACATCTGAAACAGTCTTCCAATAGACACTTTAGCATCCCATGAGGCCACTTGAGTGTGTTTGTGAATAAATCAAGATAAAGCACAACAATGGAGACAGTAGACAGTGACAATACTACATGTTTTAAAGGTGCTGTATGTAAGTTTTTGACTTTTAAAGCATAAAAATAGCATAATATATTTGCAGATATTTAAGAAATATGGCAAAGGGAACATACTTGTTTATCTGAAAAACAATGAAGAAGTCAGTTATTCTGCTTTGAAAATGTGTTTCCCGTGCCGGAACTCTGTCTTTGTTTTGGTAAATTTAACCTGCCCAATGCCAGTTTAGCCAATTATATTTCAGCCCCCCGGCTTGCCTTGTAGGAAAACTGTGTATTTCATTCATTCATTTATAAAGACTCTCAAAGCATGCGTCCGTGACTTAAATGTGACCTCCGGTGGACAGTACAAGACTCCGAAATGAGACAGATTCAGTTCCACATGAGGTTATTAATTAGCAAATGATATAAATATTAAAGGTTGCATTGTATCCCCGTGTCCTAAAAACACGCCTTGTGACGAAATACGCAGTGTTAAGCAATTTGGCTGTTTGCACCAGACGAAACAACAGAAATTTAAATACAGCCATTCAGAAGCACAGAATAGTGCACTCACTCACAAAATGGTTAGGTTTATAATCTAATAATACATATTAACCCTCTTTAACATAATTAAATGTAGATGCTGAATCACTCATACAGTATGTGTTCAGTTCTAAAGTTCAATTTCAAAGGTTTATTTTATTTTTCAGATCTGAGGTGAACTATCTGCTGCTGCTTTCAGTGTATCGCAATAAATGTCTTGTTAAATGGCATTCAAACTCACATTGTTATCATTTAACACTGAATAAAGCACATGAGGTGTACCTAAGGTGATCAATGTGATAGTTTTCTGTTGTTCACCTGTGAGAAATAGAAGCCGTTTCTAATAGATCCATTCGAGGTGCTGGTTAGGACAAAAACTCATTTTATTATGGAAAATATTCCTTCTATCGGGTGCCGTTGCTTTTATTTAGAACAGAGTTTAAATCACTCGCTCCTGTCCTCAATCTGGCAACCTGCACTTGTGTTTGTTTTGATCCAGGAGTGCAATACCTGGTTCAAGCACTGGGTGTCAAACTTACATGCTGTACTTTTAAGTCTACATTGCATTCACTCTACATATATAGTGATACTATATAAAATATAACTTTATACCAATGTTGAAACAAGTTTCACACCAAATGTAGGACCTACTACACAACAATTTGTTGAAATGACCAAAAATCTAACAGCAGACAGAACACATATAGACGGATGAATATTTTAGTTTGATCTCATGTGACCTATTTTATAGTCCTGCTATAAAACTGTTCAGTTTGATAGACACTTAAATAAGGCTGTAGTGCAGCCTGATTAAATATGACAGGAACAGCAAAAAGATGAATAACTGATCAAAGCCTAATTAGTCAGTGACATAATCAACAACAATCTGATTAATCATTAAAACAATTTAAAAAAACTATATTATTGCTGCCTTACTATCCATCAAGATTTGATTAATAGTGCTTAAGTCAATTGGACTATTACATCCATGCTATCTTATGATGCTTGTGTATCTTTTTGAAGCCTTCAAAAGCAATCATTGTAATTTTCTGGAAAAATGACTGACCAAAATATATTTCCAAATACCTTCGATGGTGTTCTACAGAAGAAAGCAAGCTTTGGAAAAACATGAGGGTTATTAAAATACAGAATTTTCATTTGTGTGTGAGCTATCCCTTTAAGAGAGACACAAAACAACAAAGACAGAAGAGGAAAGGGACAGACAAAAGCAAGTATAAACACAAAGAACTGGGGTCTTGCCTCAGCAATCCGAATCCTTTCTTCTTGGTCTTCTTATCCAACTCATCACCGACCTCCTCTGATTTCTTTTTCTCCTTCTCCTTTCCTTTGCTTTTCATCTTCTCTTTCTTCTTGCTTTTGGCCTTTTTCTTTTTGTCTTTCTTGTTCTCCTCATTGTCTCCCGCACCTTGTCTGGAGGAGCCACTGGCTGGAGTGTCTCGTCCAGAGCTTTGCTCTGACCCCTCATCTGTATTTACAACAAGCAAACAAACATATGAATATATAAAGTGCATATTTTAATGATGCATACTATTGATTAGGGCTGCACGAAGAACTGAAGGTAATTTCTATGCGCATTTTGCCAGTAAAGTCAGTTATGTAATCAGTATTATATCTCTAGCACCTGCTTTCAGATGGAGCAGTAATCATCCTGTCATAGGCTGTTTCTCAATTCCAAGAATGCTGAGAACTGTTCTTGTGAAGACCGTTCTTGCCAAATTACCTTGGAAGAACGAACTTGGGAGACCGCGAGAACAGAGAACACGTCCTGTGAGAAATGAGATGCTGCATTCTTCCTGACGGTCATGTGATCTTCACGCGTTTTTAACAGCAAATTATTGTTTATCCCATTTTCACAATATATATTATGCATAAAGACCTTACAAATATATGTTGTGCAATACAGATAAAACTAATTTTGATACAAATTTCAACAAATAAACAACCTTATTGTGTTTATGCCTTTATTAAGATTTTCATGTTAATGTTTCCTTTCACCGTCTCATTTAGGGAAACTCCAAAATGGTCTTGAGTTTTGGAACTGAACTTTGGCAGTTGATGATGACATTACACGAGAACACGAGGATGCAAGAACGATGAGGAACGCATATTGAGAAACAGTCATTTTGACAGTTGTTTGCATGATTTGTGTTGCTGCTATATCTGAAAGCATGTAAAAAGACAAGATTTATAACATATATTGGCTACAAACTCACTTTATACATTAAATTGAGTGTTTGAAATAAATAATTCTGTAGTTCTGTCTTAATTAGTCATCAACAATAATCAGTTAAAGAGCCCATATTATGGGTTTTTGAAAATGACCTTCCATGCAGTGTGTTACAGCTCAAAGTGAAGTGAAATATCCAGCTAAGGCTTAAATCTGAAAGTGCACCGTGTTTAAAACTATTGATTCATCTTTAAAAGAGCCGACTCATAGTCGTTAGAATGTAACGAGTCTTTAGCTCAAGCTCCGCCCATTTGTTGCACACGTAGACACAGCAAAATTGAAACCCCAGCAACGCCCACAAACACTGTAGAAAGAAAAAGAGGAAGACAAACACTGTAGCAGATCCCGGTTGAATTAGGTCGCATAGACACTGTGCTCTGAAGTGTGAGGGAAAGTTAGTGTTATTTTCTCTACCTAAAGACGAGGCTGTGAAGAGTCAGTGGTTGAAGTTTATTTTTGCAAAAATACCTCAGAATTATAGCGCCAGCCTTATGCTATGTTCACGTCATTTTTCTGACGAGTGCTTCAGCAATCTACACAGCTACAACGGGGGATTCGTTAGCCGTTTTTTAAAGGAAGGATCAGAAAAGACTACTGATGTATCGGACTTTGTCAGAGCTTGACAGGAACTTTACAGTACAAAGTTCATGGATTAGTTTCTTCCTCCATTTCACTAGTGTATGTAACTTAAGTGCGATTAAAATGGTTGCCTCCTTGTCTTCTCTAGCTTGCAAAATATGTATTCAATTTTGTTTTGCTACTTGTAACCGCTTGTACTGTATCTGGTTAACTCTTTATATTCTCATATCGCATCTAAAACCAGGTTGAAAATGCAGTGCATGCTGCTTTGTTTACAGATTTAAATGCATTTGTGAGCTCACGATCTTCTGCCGTTTGTCGTTGCTATGAACACCGTCAGCTGTTCCTACACACTTGCGGTGATCAAGCTTCCAAATAGTTCAGCTTTTGCCGCTGTGTGGATTAATAATGAATGTGTGTCATGATTAAGAATAGAGCAATATGCTGGTATTAAACTGCATTGCTTTAATGTACTCCAGCATTGGCCTCACACACTCTGACTACTTCAAAATTGTTGATAAACCGTGGTGGGCATTTCTTTCCGTCTCACGGTGAAAGCAGTTGACCAATCACAACAGACTGGGTCATTGGACCAATCGCGTAAAAGAGAGGTTTGGGAACAAATAAATCTCTGTACGAATCATATGTGAGTCGTTGGAATAATTAGGTAAAAATAAATGCATATTATAAGACAATGAAAGTGTTTTTTTGACCTTGCATGCATATCAGACTGTCGTTGGAGACCCCCAAAACCAAAATATGACCCTTTTATAATGCATAATAGGGGCTCTTTAAATCTTGTCTCTTCTTTGCAGTGTATTTGCAGTTTCTGCACGAGAGCATCCTCTGGCCTTTTGAATGTATTTACTACTGAACAGAGCCATGTTTACCTGACAAGATGTGCATGAGAATCGCAGCTTTTGCTTAATAGTTATCTCGAATAAAATTTGATTAAATGTGCAGCCCTACTATCAATGCAGGAAATATGAAATCATATTTACTATTATCTATAAAGAGGCTGTTTTCATTATGACTCGTGATACTTCAAGTTCTTTAGCCAATGCATTTTGCCTAATTACTTTACACACCCACCTTTTTTAGTGGCCTAATTTTAGTGGGAGCATAACTAAATAAATAGGAAAAAATATATATATTTCCATTCGCATTTATATTATATAATCTGCACTAATTTATATACCCGCTTAGAAGTGCCAGAACATAAAGCCAACTGGCTGGCAGATTTCAATATTCACAGAGTATGTACATTAAAACTGTCATATCTAGTGTGGCCTATATCTTGGTTGGAGTCAGGGAGATATAAACGATCTCTTCACAGATATTTTTTCCCACCTAATCTGCCTTGGAGCATCAAAAAGTTGCTCACATTATCATAATCAGAGGGGGGAAAAATGGATAACTGGACAGAGAGAGGAGGAGGAAGAAAAAGATAAGGACTGAATGAAAAAAAAAAACTGAAAAAAGAGGCTTGGGTAACTGAGGAACCTGCTGACACAACCATCTGTTACTGGCTATCCACTGTGGGGCACGGTATGTGTGTGTGTGTGTGTGTATGGCGATCAATCGTTGCTGCATTATGTGTCTGTGCTCTGAGGTTTGTCAGATGGCGATGGCGGTGGCGGTGGCAGTGCTGGGAGCAGATGTACGTTTACCAGGCTGTCTCGGAGAGCGTGTTAAAAGAGAGATGAGAAGACGTGCAAAAAAGCATCAGTCTTTCATAAGCCTCACAGCGACCGTCTTACTAACCCTCCACTTGTAGCTCAGGGGAAGGTCCGACAGCCCTGAACACTGTGATTTATTGACGGTTAGTTGAATCTTACAGGACAAAATATGACAAGGGAACAGACGAAGAAATTAGAGAGAAGACACAAGAGACTGAAAGAAAGTTTACAATTGTTGGTCATCCATTAAGTTTCTTTTTAAGGTAAAGTGATTAATATTTCACTAGACATAACTGTTTTGGGGTGGAACTACCAAATGATTTAAATTTACCATCTGTTTAATAAACCAGCTGATGTTCAATAAACAGTTTTACACATGAGCCAGATTTCTTAGTGAATATAAACATACAACACACTAGTCCAATTTGTGAACAACTTTCTCTAAGAAACTTTTCATTTGACAACATTTACAATAATTATAGATACACATTACAAGCAGTGGTTTATAAACAGAGGGCCCATATGATGTTTAACATTATTATTATATAACTAAGAATTAAATAAGACGGCGAGGCAGTAGGTAGTGCTGTCGCCTCACAGCAAGGTTGCTGGTTCGAGCCTCGGCTGGGTCAGTTGGCGTTTCTGTGTGGAGTTTGCATGTTCTCCCCGTGTTCGCGTGGGTTTCCTCAGGGTGCTTCGGTTTCTCCCACAAGTCCAAAGACATGTGGTACAGGTGAAATGGGTAAGCTAAATTGTTCGTAGTGTATGTGTTTGAAGAAGTGTGTATGGGTGTTTCCTAGTGATGGGATGCGGCTGGAAGGGCATCCGCTGCGTAAAACATATGCTGGATAAGTTGGCGGTTCATTCCGCTGTGGCGACCCCCAGATTAATAAAGAGACTAAGCCGAAAAGAAAATGAATAAATTAATGTATTAAATAAGATTAAACTAATATCATATGATTAAGCTTGCTTACATAGCTTACACAGGGCCTTTGTATAGTGTCTTGGGATAAATGGGGAGCACTGGAGCCAATAAGATGGAGAACCACTGTTGAATTGTTTTTCTATTCAAATCAAGTTTATCTGCATTGTGCTTTTCACAATAATCATCATTCCAAAGCAGCTTTACAAAATGTGCAAATTGGAATATAACAAACAAAATCATAAAGATTTAAGGTGTTGAGCAGAGTTGGGTGTAACGTGTGCCACAGCAACACATTACTGTATTCTAATTACATTTTTGGGCAACGTATTACATTTTAAATTTGTGTAATTTGATTACAGTTACTGAAGTCAATGTAATTGTGTTACAAATATAATTTTTAGAAGAAAAAATGCTTCTTTTAAATATTGCTTTCCGCTGCAGTGTCAGTTAATAAGCATGCACTTTTAAATTGCTGGAGAATGTGTGAAGTGCTGGAGTGGTTGCTTCTTTAATTGGAAATACAGACATTACTTTGATTTCATTGAGCATAAAAACAAAAATATTGCTGTGGAATTCAGTCCATGTCCAATCTCTAAAGACCTTTCAAATTATTTTAATTCGACCAGCAACTCGCTCAAGCACTAGAATAGAAAGCATTCTTAGACAATATTCGTTGTCAAGTACACTGGCACCCAAAAAAACGGCGGTCCTTACACAAGATAAATGATTTTTTTGTGCAGGATCAGGAGTGAAGGTACAGTATCTTCTGAATGTGATGAGAAGTGTAGTTGCTTATGGGGCCGTTCACATAGTATGTCTTTTGAACGCAGCTTGCACACACATATTCGGAGTGCATATTGTGCGCACTCGAGTTTTCCAAAATGAAAAATGAAAATCGCGAGTCACGCAAGAACATCTGATCGATCAGCTTCATGGTTTATATAGAATATATACACATTTCGGTAGACTAATTACCTTAGACAAACACAGAACACTCAAACACTGCAGTGCTTTTACATACAATGGATGTCAATGGCTACAGGTATCCAGTTTTCATCATGTCTTGTGTCTAAAAAAAAGACAAACAGGTTTGCAACAAGTGAATGATGAGAGCATTTTAAGTTTTGGCCGAACTATCTTTTTCAAGTCTTTTGAATATGTCAAGCTGCTGTGTTAAACCCATTGTAATGTTTCTCAGTGAACATTAAATGACTGAAATAGCTGCAGGTTTTTTGGTAGTTTTATAGGTATATTTTATATGTTTTCTTCAAAGTAAAGTAATTAGTAATCTGATTACTTTTTACAGTAATTAGTCATGTAATCAGATTACAATATACCAGTAGTAATCAGCAATTTGTAATCTATTACTTTTTTAAAGTAACTTCCAAACACTGGTGTTGAGAAAGATTTAAGGTAGACAGTTCAGCAATCAAACAGATTCACATTTAACCGGCAATAATACAATATATCATGTACTAAAAAGGTGCTATTTATGCATATAATACATTTTCAATACAGCAATTTGAACAACATGATAATCAAGCACATTTTGTGTATTGTGTATTGCTTAAGAGCTTGTGCTGTCCCTAAAGTCCCTGTAAGGTTGGCATAATCTTTTAACATCTCGTTAAGTTTCCAAAAAAGACTGGAAAATACCGCAAGGTCTTTTGCAAGAACTGTTTTAAATGTATCACTGAAATGACCTCATTATTTGGCTATGCACTGCATTGCCTTCTTGTTGAATGGAACCGTTTAGGATTCAAAGTCATAAGACAGAACTGGAACCAAAATCTGGAACTGGAACTAAATTCTTCATGAGTCACTTCCTCAACTGTCATTGAGTACTTGAATGAGGCACTAACCCAGAATACCTCAGGTTAGGGTTTACTTTTAACTAATAACTGTGGCACTGGCCTGCAATGTGTAAAAAACTGACCTTGCTTTGATTTGGTTGTCATATATTCATATATTACATTCCATATGGCTCTAAACCAGTTCCACCTTGGAGGACAGAGATACTCTAAATAAAACAATAAGAACAGCATGCAAAACTGCATCTGAACCTCGCCTACACAAACTTCAACTATCGGGTTCGAGGACAAGTCTGTGCTTCCGAGGCTTAGTCCAAGGCCAACAGCAGCATCCGTTTCCCCACGGCCTGGTTTCTACACAAACAAACGCCGATCCACTGTTTAAACTAGCATTGAAGCAGGCGGCTCGGTAATGACTGTATAGCCGCCCTATTATTCAGAGACACAGAGGAACCTCAAAGGCCCGCTCCAGCTCCCACTTCTCTAATATGCATCAGAAAAACTCTTTTGTTCGGACCAGCGCAAAGACTTATTGTAAATATCAATCCGCGGAACACAATGCCGAACGCTGGGAGGAAAAAAAATGGTGAGAAAGGATAAAGGAAAAAAGAGAGATATTCCCCATCATGCTCAAGTCTCAATATGAAAACGCTTTAAAAGAGCAAGGCTTGAGGACTTAGAGAGCAGTACCTATGCTCTGAAAGCCTTACATAATAAAGCTATAATGACACAGCTTTGAGCTCAGTGAAATAATGAAAACTATTTCAAAGGGAAATAAATCCCTTCCTTAAACGCCTCACTGTTTATCATCCTCACTGATGTACAGGCTTTGATATTTATATGGTTTGTTTCTGCATAAGAGAATGCTTCTTAGTAGACTGCATCCTTATGATTATTTCTTTAGGACAGTGGTTGAAAATCAAGGCAACTGGAATTTACAGGTATACATTATCTATATTCAGTATAGCGATGAGGCAAATCTTAACAAACTTTTCAGTGTGAGGAAAAAAAAATTGCCAGCCAAAGCATAGGCTCTAAAAAGGTGTCATGAGGTATTTAGTTGCCATTAGGGCGAAGAAATACTTTGTGTTGTGACACATTCCTTCATTACTATTATTAAAACTGTGTATGACTTAAGTGTGTCCCATAGTGAATTGTTAGTTGGTTTGGGTCGGATGGGATGGCTTTTGTTGCCCTTGCGCATTGAGAAGTCCAGAGCTTCCATCACTCTGTTGATGCTTTGTGGTCTGTTCCCCTTGAACCACTTGTTTGTAAATTCTCACCACTGCTGACCGGGAGCAACCCACAAGCCTGGCCATTTCAGAAATACTCTGATCCAGGCGGCTTGTCATAACAATTTAGGCCTTGTCAAAGTCGCTCAGATCTTCATTCCTGGCCATTTTTTCAGCAGACAACACAGTAAACTACTCAGACATTAGGGTGTTTTGGGGCCTGGAGAAGTTCTGACATGCTCTGACATTTAAATCAGCCATAAAAGGAGGTGTACACAATATTCACTTCACATTTGACTGGTCAATGTTTTGGCTCTTCTACTGTCTAAATTTCTTTGGTACATTTGTCATGACTACTGTAATCTCAGTGTTTTTTAACCTAAAGTTCCTTTCAAACTAATTTTGGTAATTTTGCAGCTATATTTGGATGTTTTAAAGCTAATATTTATATGCAAAAACTATTCTAAAAACGACCTACCCAATTCTCATTTATGACATACCCAATTCTCATTATTTAGATACTTTCAGTTACGGAACTTTATCCATAAGCAGTTTTCTAATTTTCCCATTGTACCAAATAAAAGTATACTTGATGATATACTCGATCTTCATACCTCTTCAAAAGGGGTTATTTATTTTTGTTTTACTATTATTAACGCAAAACAGTCCCTCTCAACACATGTACTGAGGGCTTTTGGGAGGAGGAACTGAATTTAACAATAAAAGAAAATATCTGGGATTTAATCTTGCATGAATACATTCATCATCAATAAACGCTAGCCATAGTCTCATTCAATTCAAGGTTATGCACAGAATACACTGGTCTAGGACCTAAACTGAACAAAATTTTCCCTGATCTTGACCCAACTTGCCTTCGATGTACAACCGAACCAGCCACACTGTTACAGTACATACTTTCTAATCTTGTTTGAAAACTGTCTGTTTTTGGGAGGGAAAATCTTCAGGTGTTTTTCTGCAGTTTTTTCATTGTCAATAGACCCAAACCCTTTTAAAGCACTGTTTGGAAAACCTGCCAGAATATGTTGAATTTAATTCATTATAGGCAGATAGTGTAGCCTTTGCAACCTTACTGGCCAGACGACTTATTCTTATGAATTGGAAGTCAGCAGCTCCCGCTTCGTATCAGCAATGGGTTTTTGATTTCTTACATGCTCTTCAAATGAAAAAGATTCGGTTCGCAATAAAACAAAAGCCAGAACAGTTCCAGAAAGCCTGGAACCCTTTTCTAATTTTTTTAAGGAGACAACTATATCTTAATTGCCTTTTTTTTCCCTTTCTTTTCTTTTGTTTGTACTATGTATTATTATTATTTATTTATTATTATTATTATTTATTTATTTATTTTATTTATATTTATTTATTCTTTGTTTGATTTTTATTATTCTTATTTTGTTATCTTATGTTTGTATATCTTTGTGTATAAATGTGGTATTTTACCTTTTATTTATATATTTATTTAGTGTATATTATGTTTTCCTGATATTTTTTGCTTGGTGAATCGTATAAGTGCATATCTATATGATGCATATTTTATTGTCTGACCTAAGATGAACCTAATAAATAAATAAAAAAATTAAAAAATTTCAAATCAACAACAAAATCTGACATATCACTGTGCCGTTCATTTATTATTGTAGTGTTTAAAAAAATAAACATATCTCAGACTGGGCCAGTCCATGTGCATGTGCAGTCCTAAGTGCACATCTTCCTACATGCTGCAAATATGTGATAATCTTTTCCAATAGCTGATTTGCTATTTTATTTAACTTGAATGAGAACTTGAACGTGATGAATGCCCTTGTGGCCTATCTATAGTCTTAGGTTTATTATTTAATGTTTAAATACACTGAGTAAATCAATCCTTCAAAATCCAAGTATTATATAGAGATATAAATAAAAAAAAAATCTGTTTATTTGGACATGTCAATATCTGCATCTACTACAATATTACAATATATCTAAATAGCTAATTATTCAAACTTAAGAATATCTGTCTAAAGTATTGGTAGACTCATCAAAACCTGGTCTACCTCACCCCTGTGGTCCATCAGTCTGTAACTGGGCCATTTTTTGCCAGCACTTGCTACTATGTATGCAATATGTGGGCTGCCGATGGATGTGGCTGTCTGAAGTGGAGGGTATCACCATTGTGCCCTTGAGCGGGACACTTAACCCCAGGTTGCTCCAGGGGGATTTGTCTGTGTAAGAAGCCAATGGTTCATGCCATTCAGTGGCAGCACTGTGTGAATGTCACACAAGCAAACCCCGCCATAAATAAAGAATCTTAACTAAGGCTGTTAGAGGGAAAGTTCACCAGGAAATTAGCTTTTTTTCATCATTTACTCAAATAAACAGATGCTCCAATTCTGTTTTAGTTATATTTTACTATTGGGCAAAATATCACTTCAAAAAAAAAAAAAAAAAAAAAAAAAAAAAAACTTTTTATATGAGGGCACAACGGATAAACAATTAAGCATGCATTATAAGTTTCAGAAAATTGAGGGAAATATTTATTAGACACTAACAGCTCAACTGTGACAATACTTGATTAAAAAACACGCTTAACTGCACTAAATGTATGCTTGTATTGTCCTTAAAACCTTAAATACAAAATTTATTAACTAAACACAATGAAACTAATGTTCAATTTAGGGTTGTCACGATACTGGAATCAGGATACTCGGTATCAATCGATACTGAAATTTTAAAAAAACGTCCATTTGCCACTAAAATTTGAGCGCTGTTGAGCACGTTCTTAAACAGCGCTGATTTGACATTGTGTTCACATGCTCAAACAGAATGACTGTGATTGGCCGTGAAGGTCATCAGTTCACTAAACTCACCGCTGTTTACTCAGTGTAACCACAGATACAGGAACATAGGAGCATCACGGGAGTCCTGTCAATCACCTGGTCTATAAGCTGACTTACAAGTGATCTGCTGATGAATTGCAGCTTTAAAAAGGCTCCAGTGTCCCTGTATCTGTGTATACACTCAGTAAACAGCGGTGAGTTTGGTGAACTAATGACCTTCACGCCAATCACAGTCTTTCTGTTGAATGTGAACCCAACCCGATATTTAAGAACGTGCTCAACAGCGATCAAATGTTAGCAGGGGGTGGACGTTTTTAAAATCTCAGTACTGATGGTCTCAAATTCCATTATCATGACAAATCTATTGTCAATTAGATTTTTATGTTTCATGCAGTATATTATGTTTCATGTTTAATACAACTGAAAGAAATGCACTTTGACATGTTGATTAAAGGGCCGATCACACCGAAACAATGTTTCCAAAACATTTCCAGGCCTGGAAAATGCCTGGTCAAAATTGCATGACTTTTCCAGGTTTTACATGATCGTATGAACCCTGCCATTAGTTAATGTAAGTTAATATATTTACTAACATGAGCAAACTAGTAATACATTATGGTACTTATTCATGTTTGTTAATGTTAGTTAATGTTATTAAAATTAAATAATAGTTCATGTTTACTCACAGTGCATTAACTAATGTTAACAAGCGCAACTTTGGATTTTAATAATACATTAGTTATTGTTGGACTATGAATTAATAAATGCCTTACAAGATTATTCATACTTAGCTAATGTTAGTAAATACATTAACAAACCTTAACTAATAAACCATTATTATATTATTATATATTAACACTATTATTATAAGTGTTACCCATGCATGTACTGTATACAATCACAATAACAGACACATAGTGGTTAGTCACAACATGATATTCAAACTGTTCTTTGAACACATGCAGATTATCATCCCACAACAGGGACAGTAATGAGAAGCGAGAGGAACACTTGGTGCCTAATTACTGTCCTCAGTAATTAGCAATAAGCTGGCTGCTGTTTCTTGACCAGCAGATCTGTGTGTGTGCGCTGGTGCACCAGTAAGTGTATGTGTGGCATCTCCACATCATGGTAAACAGCAGATGTAATCACACGTCGACAAGCAAATGAGAAAATAACCTGATAATTTGCGCTAATGAGTTTGTTTTGAGGCTGCGAACTCAGAACTAGGTCATTCCACATCTAAGTTTGAAATTTCAGAGCGAGTCTTACAACAGAAAGATCTAGTTTTATCTTGGTTTCCATAAACAGGAAAGTGGATAGTGAAATGAGATGTGTGCGTGGCTGTGTGCATGAGACGTGATCTAAGTCTTCAGCTGTGCCGTATCTGTTGGCGCTGACCATAATGAAGAACCCCATCTCCTCTCTCACACTCTCTCCTTCTTTCGGCCACATGTCTGTAGTCTGTCGTCTCATCACGGAAGGGCCAATTAGGCCGGTGTGTGGGAAGAGGAAGCACATGACAGGGACAAAGCCAACCACTTTACTCTCAATTACTCTCTCTCAACAGCCACACTCTGACTTCACTCGCACACATACACACTCACTACCAATACTGATGTAGCACCTGAGTCCATCATGTCAGATAGACACTTACTGGAGGCGATAGGGATCAAAGGGAAAATAGCAACTTTTTATTATTATTATTATTATTATTATTATTATTATTATTATTCCAATCACATTACCATTTATAAGTTTTTTTTTTTTTTTTTAATGAATGATTTTATTCAAGCTTAGTTTAAATCTCCTTGGTGCAATTCATTCTGGCATGGTGTAGCTTCACACACATTTAACAAGTACGACACGCTTAACACAATAAACACCAATACTTAACATCCAGTACACCAACAAAAACAAAAAAAATAAATAAATACATAAAAAAATAACAATAATAATAAAAATCTATTTAAAAATAAATAATTAATTAAATAAATAAATAAATAAATAATAATAATCCATCGATTAACTAAATTTATTATGTAATCGAATTGCTTCAGGCACAAAAGTAAATTATAATGATTTGTAAAACATCTTATTGGCCTTAGACGTTGCCTGAGGGGCATTCACTCAGAATATTTGTTTAAGGGGTGTAGATATTACCCCGTCATCTCTATTGCTCAAAACATCTATTGCTCTAATTCAAAACATCGGCCACTCCATCTTTAAAAAGTTTTCAAAGTCATCTTGATAACATAAACACTGCTGTCACCATCAATAGAAGCCCCGCCACGGCTTTTATTTGATTGGAGAATGAAAAAGGACGCAAACTGATGTAGCTATCTACTACTATTTTACGTGCCATCCTCAACACCTGCTGTTTGTAATAGGATGCAATACTTCGCTGAGGAACTGTTAACATTTTGAGCACAAATTAACAATGAGGAAACCAAGCAAAGAAAGGAAAAAGGACAAACTACTTTCAAAAAACAAATTATAAAAGGTCTTAAGAATAGCTCTCTAAACATTAAATGAGCTGAGAAGGAGGATGATTTAAAGTTGAGATCAATCCATCCAATTATGCTAAAGCTGATATAAGTTACAATGATAATAAATTCAATTAATAGTCCACTTGAACATTCTCAGTTCCATTGGACTTACAATTTATAGCTTGTTACTGAGCAAAACCTAATTTTAGTTTATTCTTTAAATCTCTGATTGCATTTCTTCCAAACTCAAAATAAAATGCATAAAATCATGCATGCTTATATGAATTTTTAGACAACATGGTACTGATGTTTTAACTTCAGCTGATTAAAAAAAAAGTACAATATTTGACGAAATAACCCAGATTTTCAATTACAACAATCTGAAATAACTGTAATCAAACATTTATTGAATAAAACAAATATATGCATTTTTCTCAAACATACATAACTATCCACTATCCAGAGAACTTGAACATTATCTGAAAATTGTTTCTTGAGAAATTATCTTGTTTTATATATATATACATATACATATACATATACATATATATACATACAAAAAAGGTTCAAATGCAATACAGTTGAAATCAGAATTATTAGCCCCCTGTGATTTTTTTTTTCTTTTTTAAATATTTCCCCAAATTATGTTTAACAGAGCAAGGAAATTTTCACAGTATATCTGATAATATTTTTTTCTTGTGGAAAAAAGTCTTATTTGTTTTATTTAGGCTAGAATAAAAGCATTTTAAAAAATTTTGAACAACATTTTAAGGACAAAATTATTAGCCCCTTTAAGCTATATTTTTCCGATAGTCTGCAGAACAAACCATTATTATTTAATAACTTGCCTAATTACCCTATCCTGCCTAGTTAATAAACCTAGTTAAGCCTTTAAATGTTACTTTAAGCGGTATAGAAGTGTCTTGAAAAATATCTAGTAAAATATTGTCATCATGGCAAAGATAAAATAAATTATTATAAATGAGTTATTAAAACTATTATGTTTAGAAACGTGTTGAAAAAATCTGCTCTCCATTAAACAGAAATTGGTGACAACAGGGGGGCTAAAAAAATTCTGACTTCATCTGTATATATATTGGAAATTACACTTGATTAAATGCATTTTTAAATATATTTCAGTATGGTAAATGTAAAACATTTATATAAAAACATTTATTTATAACCATATTTAAAAAAAAAATCAGTTTTACTGCATCTTAAAACTGTATTAATTAATTGATTTTTTACTGTATTTTAGACAAATCCTACCAACCTAACAGTATTAGTTTCTGATGGTATGGTAACCTTGGGTATCATGGTATAATTTCACGGTATTAAAGTATTGGAATTACTGCTCTAAAAAAAATTCTAAGTAAAAATAAAATAAAAAATCCCCTCATTGAACAATATGGATTTGTATTTGACATTTGTAAACATGTCAGGCTAAATAATTAAAATAAATAATTTACTTCTGCTAATTCTGTTTCAAAAACGCAGATTTCTTTACAACATATAAAAAAACCCTTACATATACCTTAGGAATAGTATAAGAAAATGTAAATAAAATAATAGAAAAAACAAAAAAAAAAAAAAAACGGTTTTAAAACCTTGACTTTTCCAAACAGTGGTTAAACCTTGAATCATCCCATGCCTAAACTTAACTACTTGCTTTTAGTCTCTCCTTTTGCTAAAAACAGTCATATTCTAGTTTTCTGAGACTGCTTTTCATTACTGGGCCAGAAATAAAAGCTGTGGCTTAAAGTAAAATGTATATGAGTTTCTGCTCACCGTCATCGTCCTCTGGCGGCCGTCGTATGATTTGTCGATTCTGCACGGAAGCTTCTCGTTGCAGCCCCGCCCTCTCACTATATGTGGGCGGGGCCTGTGGAAGGGCAGCAGCTCATTCTTTTTGGCCTCGGTCATTGCAGTCTGTAGACTCTCTAGTGAGCTGGACTTCTTCAGGCCTAACGTGGGGCCCAACACCACCCCACCGCTCACTGACAAAATAAAATAATAAAATAATTCAATAGCAATTCAGTAGTTACAGTGCTTGCCAAAAATCTTCACAACTTGTCAATGAATTCAGAGCAGATTAGAAGTTCTGATTTCATATAAACTTATTTACACTACAGTTTTGGGTGCATTGTTTTTGATTATTCTTCATTTGATACCTGAAGTTTGAAAATACTACATATGAATATATGTAGAAAATATGAAGCTTACAAATTGCACATATAAAACTAATTTCCTTTTTTAATTGTTGTTCTTTTCCACTAAAATATCTTAACATTAAACGAACATGTATTTATTTGAGAAAAAAATAGAAAAACAAATTAACTCTTGTGTTATAAAGAAGTGCTTACATTAAATTAGTTCTCAAAACTAAATCAGTCAAAAGGTCAGAAAACGGGTTAATTTAACCAACAAATCCTCTAATATAAATGTTACAGTTTGTTTTGCTTCATTTTGCTTAAATGTATCTTGATTAAAGAACGATTAAATTTTTGTTCTGGAAAGCATGAAAACACCAAGGATTAATTCTGTAGGGTTAGTGTATATAAAACGTACAACTTCAGTAACTTCAGTAAAGGTACACTCTAAAAAACGTTGAGTTATGTATTTAAACAAATGGTTGAGTTAAAAATATTTAGTGCTTTGTTGGGTTATTTTAATCTTTATTGGGTTATTTATTAATAACTCAACCAGTTGGGTTAAATATCTGGTGCTTTGTTGAGTTGTTTTAACCTTTATTGGGTTATTTATTAATAACTCAACCAGTTGGGTTAAATATTTGATGCTTGTGTTGGGTTATTTGTAACCTTTATTGGGTTATTAGTTTAATAACTCAACCAGTTGGGTTAAATATTTGGTGCTTGTGTGTGTTATTTTCCAACCTGTATTGGGTTATGTATTTAATAACTCAACAATTTGGGTTTAAAGTTTAGAATTTCAACAGTCACTGATTTAACTGACACAGAACCTGGATTATTATGTGTATGTAATGTTGTTTTTGCATTCTAAAGTTTATTTCAGCTCTAATGTTGTATAGTAATGTTGTTATTTTTTTTTTATCAAATTACCTCTCCGTGTCGTGTGTTTTTATCCGTTTCACCAGTACTCTTAAGTATTGATGATACAAATGCGCACTTCATAGCCGATCTAAATTAAACGGATAAAACGCTTAAGTGTCTGGAAATTAAAATGTAATGGAAATAAAGCATTTTTAAAATATTTATGAAAACTGTATGTTATTTATTTACACAGCATAATTATAAAGTACTAGTAATAGTAATACCAGAATGGAAAAAAAATAACATTTGATCAAAATAACCCAATGCATTAAATTGTATAACCCAATGCATAAAACCCATAGTTGAAGGTGCTATACTAACCTAGTTGGGTTATACTGTATGTTGGGGTATTTTAATTATACTACAGTTAATAATGTTAAATTATTTCATTCTGTTATGGATAAAGAGCACAAAAATGTTACACAAAAAGTATTAAATGCAAATATTGTGAAAAAATATTAAATAAATGGACACTGACTTGCCCTACACTGTAAAAGCCAAAAAGTTAAGGTAACTCAAACTGTTTGAAGAAACCGATTGCAACAAAACCTTTAAGTTCAAAAACTAATCCTAATGAGTACTGTGAACTTCATCCATTTGAGTAAACGAAGCAATCTGAGCAAAGTAAAACCCATAAATGAAGAGAACTCAAACTACTTGAGTACTGTAAAACCCAATAATTCAAGGCAACTCAAACCGTTTGAGGAAACTGATTGCTACAAACCTAAAACCTTAAAAAACTAATCTATATGAGTACTGTGAACTTACCTCATTTTTAAGTTGAAGTGATGAGGTATTTAATTAACTCATTACCTTCAACAATGAGTTCAAAACTCTTTTTAAATGAGTAGAATTAAGTTTCAGTACATTTTGAGTTTTTGATTCATTTCAATTGATAAAGTGGCTGTTGGGTTTTACAGTGTATCTACACATTCCCCCATTTCCAGGGATTTAATAAAACAAACCATACTCATATTGATGATGGTGGACGCCTTCTATGTATGATTAGTATTTTCTTCCTAGTTTTTAATCTGTTACTAACTAAAATAACCAGTGATCCCCCCCCCCCCCCAACCCCCCCGCCCTCCTTTTGTTTCATTTATTTTTATCTTCTTCTTACCTTTATTGCATTGTTTTTTGTTTATGTTGTTATTCTTTCAAACTGAAACAAATATGTAAATATGATTGTGATGAAGGGCTGTGCGATTAATCAAATCGAATCGCAATTTGAAATATTGTGATTAGCTAATCACAATGCTGTGATATGAAATATATGTATTAAATTTATTTCCCCCACCCAGAGCAAATATGTGACTGAACTATGCAGAAAGCCCACAATAAAACAAACAGGGAAACGCGACCCATTTATATCAAAGAAAAAGCTTGTCGGTAATATGGGAATATTTTGGTTATGGAATATTAAGTCACAGACACTGAATAAAACAGGTTATTCGTAAGCTGTTGCAGAATTGTTGCCACAGCACAAGGAAATACAACACCAGCACCTAAAAAAGCACCACAGGCGGCTATGAGCGTCTTGCTAAAAGGTCAACTAAACGTATTTCTAGTAACATTCAATCCAGTAGCTAGCAAAGCAAAGTACAATTTCAGAGTTGTTTGCAGCTGTTACACCATATGTAAAAAGGAGATAAGGAGATAACTAATGCCATAACTCACTACAGTTACTCAGAGAAAAATAATGTTTAATTTCTGAATATTTATAAATAAATTTGAACAGTTGGAGTTGGAGTTAGTTAGTATCTTTTCAGTTCTTCTTTTTTTTAAGCTAACACTCACTGCGTTTTAGCAGTAGAAGCTACGATGCAGATTATTGAGCTGAAGCTTGACTACAAATTAAATCGCAAATCAAATCGAAATTACAATATCTGTATAAAAAATTGCAATTAGATATTTTTTCCCAAATCTCACAGCTCTATTGTGATGTATTATATTGTCACATTTTTGTTACATCATGTAAATATTGTACCCTTTGTACAGAATGAAGCTCTATTCTTGAAGACAAGTTTGGCCAAAAAAAAAAATAAAATAATAATAATAATAAAAAAATACAATAAATAAATAAATAAATACAAATAAAATAAAAAAAAACGTTCTAAAAATAGCCCGAATAGGTGAAATCCGCAAAGTAGTCAGCTTTATTTTTTTCAATTATTATAGATGTTTTAAGGCTGTAAACCCCTCACTACACTCTTTATACACTTTTCTCAGACAGGCATTACATTTTTACATGTTTCTCTCTTATTTAAACATCCATGTAACTTCTACCTTCCTTTAGCATGTCCAGAAGTCCAACTGTTTGTGCGATGGTTAGCATTTTCCCCTGTCTTTTGGGTGCTATAGCAGGTGCCTTTAGCGGTGCCAAACGTTTCGTCGGCATTGTGGGGTTTGTTGGGGAGAAAACTTGCAAACATACAGTACAGCACCTCAGAGTCACACCGCTAGCGTTAAAGATTTATGTAAATTTGGCAAGCTGAACGCATTCTGTACTGAACAGGTGACAAGGCACAGAGGAGATTGATTGACAATGGTCTACAGCCAATCAGACGCAAACACAATAACCGTGTTTCCACTATCGCGCCTAAAGCGAGCGAGCATGGGCGAGCCAAGGCCAGTCGCGTTTCCACTGTCAAAGGCCAAAGCGTGGCTTTCTCGGGGCCAGCAGCCGGCCTGTTTTCGGCCCACCGTATACTTAGGGCAAAAGAGGGCCAGCTGGGGCTTCGGGACGGAGTGAAAGAAGAGGCAGACTTTGCCTGAGTCTGGTAAGATGGCTTGTCGTCATTACACTAGTTTTGCGATCGCACACGAGTACATGCGCAAAACAAATAAATAAGGGAAAGAAACATATAGCCTTACAGGCTGGGTCTTTTTGCTTATGATTGCCCTTATGTTTCCCTTTTAAATGTAAGACTGTTGCATCAATAATAAGTTTTAATTTATAAGTGATATTTCTTTGCTGCGTCCTGCTTAATGTTTCAATAACGCATAATCATCTTTACCCCATATTAAAGACACAGCAGCCAGTAAAGGTTGTCGAGAGTTTTTGTCAAGTTTAAAAGGTGTGTTTGTGTGTGATAAAAGCGCGTTAGATGCCTGCGTGTGTGAGAAACCAGGCAAAAAAGCGCTCGTTTCACAGTTCAGTTGATGCCGCGAGCGGCTTTTTTCCTTTTTTTTTTTAATTTATTTTGGAGATAAAACAATATGAACACAACAGAAAAATATAAAACTTTACAAATCACATGTCCACTTTTGTAGCTCAAAACAATAGTGTCATATCTAGATAAAATAGCCTAAGCTATATCGAAATAATTGAAAGATTTACAAATATCGGATATAATAAAACATTAAATAAATAAACCAATATAAAACAAACAAAGCTAGCTATAACAATTTAGGTCAACTGTTTTAAAGCCATATTAGCCTAAACTTTCATTTTATAAAGGCCTATCTGAAATTTTATTTTGATATTTTCTAAAAACAATAAACACCAGAGGAGGTTTGAATATTATTTAAAACGTATTTGGATACGATGATATTAATCAAATCGAGCAAATAGAGCATTTTTTGGGGTGAGTACAGAACAAACCATCATTATATAATAACTTGCCTAATTACCCTAACCTGCCTAGTTAACCTAATTAACCTAGTTAACCTATCATGCCAAAGAACAAATAAATCAAATGAGTTATTAAAACTATTATGTTTAGAAATTTGTTGAAAAAACTCTCTCCATTAAACAGAAATTGAGGGAAAAAAAATAAACAGGGGGGCTAATAATTCTGACTTCAACTGTACATTTACTCCAAACCTGGCGATCTTTTAGCTCTTAACACTTGGAACACTGTATTTTGGAGATTAAAAAAAATGGATGTCCCAAAATGTTCTGTGCCTGAACACTAACAAGACAGAGGTTATGGTTATTGGTTCTTCCAACCAACTACATCAAACTAAACCTCTGGCTATGTCATGGAAGTTCGGGCCAAACTAAAGAATGTGGGGGTAATATTTGACAAAAATCTAACATTTAACCCTTATGTTCTGACCACTGTAAAGACTTCATTTCTTTTTTATCTTTACAAACATTTCAAGAATCTGCTTCATGCTTTCTAAACTGTTTTTATGTCTGTATCTTTTTTGCGTTAAGGGCTTTAAGAATTACATTTTAAAGGCGCTATTTAAAAATAAAGTATTTTTTATTATTATTATTATTAATCCTGAATTGTGACTGTTGTGGATACACGCTTTGCGATATCGATGCTCAAATGATATATCGTTCAGCCCAAATTCTTACATTTACATTTGAGCCGAGCACATACTGAAAAGCAGAATCCGAAGAAATTCCAGTTGTGCATAAAAATAATCCTTACATCCTATAATCACAGACGAAAAATGTCAGGAGGAGAATTGCTTGTCATCAACATGTAAACATAAGAAACACAGTATATATTCCATACAACAAGTGCACGCTACATACAAATTATGAGACGGTTTCCAGAAAGAAAAACACTTTTTCCTGCAGCTCCTCTTAGTTCATCCAATTCATTCCCTCAAATCTGCCATATTCTCATGCTGATTGTTACCTTTCAGAGAGACTGGTCTAAGCAAGCCTGCCACATCTTCACTCTATAATGTAATCAAAGGCAGGAACAGGCCTGCGATGAAAAAAAGAGGATACGTCGGAACAAGAGCCTCAGAACAGAGGTGCTACAGACGAGGGAGAGAAGAAAAAAAAAAAGACAAAGAAAAGAACAGACCCATTCAGCGGTGGGACACACAGACCCAATCACATATTCATGCCATTTTCCATTCATTCAATCATCTTAATCAGGACATTGCATCTTGGGAATCAAAGGGGAGATGATTGAACTTCCATTAAAGAGGCCTTTTAGTGATTCATATGTAGATGGAGGAGAGAACAGCGGCGGCCGGTTAGCTACTGTATACCTCCACTCGAACCGCACACATGAGCCTCCCGGTGATACAGTTACCATGGTGAACTGAAGACTGAGACGAGCGTACCCTTTCACTGAAATAAACCTATCTGCAGATCACAGCGCTCCGAAAAGGTGAGGTGGGCGCCAGCGTGGGCTGATGACTGACATGAGCCTGCCTTTATCCTTCTAATAGGGATTCGAAAGAGAGGGAGACTGGTCCTTGATCTAAATTTTAGGCGCCATGCATCTGAAAGTGAACGGCCGGCAATGTCTCTTACATTTAATGCCGTCCCAAAACACATCTGGAAACTTTAATGAGAGAGTTTACCTTAAATTGAAAATTCTGTCATCATTTATTCAACCTTTACTAGTTCCAAACCTTTATGAGTTTTCTTTTCTCTTTTTTAATGTTGGGAAGATGCAACCACTGACTTCTATAGTATTTATTTCTTATATGGATGTCAGTGATTACAGGTTTTCAGCTGTCTTTAAATATCTTCTTTTGATTCAATAAACTCGTAAAGGCTGAAACCACTTGAGGTGTGAGTAAATAGTGAGTTTTTATTTATCAGTGAGCAATCTCTTAAGAGTTTGACAGGCATCTGTCCTCTTGTCGTTACAAACGCATCACACTTTTGAGGATATTTTTTAATAATCTGAGAAATTCTGTCCATCTAATGAAAGTCTATGCAAGGAAAACTCTGAAGCTTTAAAATGCTCATATACATAATCCAACACATCCATATAATCAAATGGTTTAATCCAAGTTTTGATGAGATTTGCTGTTTTATATGATGAACAGACTTAATGTTGCTTTTTATTCACATGAAACATTGATCAGTGAACTTTAAATATGTTCAAACATACCCACTATGTTTTTTTGCAAACCTCACTGGTTTTTGCAGAAGCTTGAACTTGAATGTTACATTGGTCGGAAGTACTATATCAAGTATGCATGATGAACAGAATGGATCATGAATAAAGCTTAAAATAACCATCTTCATCATATAAAACAAGGAATAATCTTTAGAAGTCCAGCCTATATCACTTAATTGTTTTATAATTTTTTTTATTATTTATTCCAGTTAATGTTTTTGTCTTTCGTGTGGGTGTGGACAATGTAGAAAATGACCAAATTTTCATGTTGGGATGAACACAATGTCAATATACTTTTTGTTTTCCATTAAAACCCTACTTTTTGGTGAGATGTTATGCTTGAAATAATGCCATTTGACTTTTTCCCTTAAAAGTTCTGTTCATACACTGCACGTTCACATACACTTTGCAAATGATGCAAAATATTACACTTTTTAACAAAATAACAGATTCCAAAGAAGCGCATGTACTGCTCTGAAAACCATCCAGCTCGTAATGCATTGTGTTGTCTTCTTGTATTTCTGACTGCTTGAACCTTTTGAAATAGTTGTATGAAGTCCCCTGATTATCCTCAGTAAAAATACGGAGCCCATAGTCACTGTCAGAAAGGACTGAGTTATATTTTAGGATTCTTGAGGACTACACAAAACCTTCACAATCTCTTATTTGGCATGAATATAAATGTGTGGAACGTTGTGTATGTTTTGCTTGCTAAATTTTTTTTTCAGAAATATCTACAGAGGGAAAAAAAGAGACCACTTGGATTTCCAGTACCTTTGTATTTGCTAAATATATTAGGTATGGATTAGAGTAAAAATGTTAACATTAGTTTTAAAATGTTCCGATGACATTCCATGTTCCATGAGTCGAGTGAACATATTGTCATTTAGAGGTTTTTGATTTATACACAAAAATATATATAACTGGTACTGTAAGAAAAATACTATTAGATTTAATAAGCTGGCATTGAAAATCAGGGTTATTCCAACAAATGTCCATAAATATTTTAAGTCTTCTGTAAAAAATAACAATGGTCTGTTTTTTTTTCATTTTATTTTTTGTTTTTAATATTTAAGGCATGGACAACGAGTAAGAAATGCTCCAAATGACAACATTTAGGGGGGGAAAGATACCATCAGTAAATTACAGAAATTAAATAAAATAGTATTTTACTCAAGAACCATGAATTATATTTCCAGAGAAACTTTCCAAATGCTTTCTTAATTATTCCCCATAGCTGTGTGTGCATGTGTGTCTAAATTGTGTTTAGACAGTATGTGTGTACACTGTAAAAAATGGACATGATTTCAACAGAAAAAAAAGGTAAAAGTGCTACAGTAAAAATCCATAACCTGGTTAACAGTATGTCTCCTTAATATATACGGCAAATAACCGTAAATTGACTTTCCCAGAATTCCCTGCATGACACATCACTTTTTATGCTTTTTGTTGACATTACTATGGATCTTTTTAGTTGTTTCCCCATCAGTGATGTACATTAGAGATTTATGTTACATCTAATGTTGATAAACAATGTTTATTTCATGACTTAAATTTTTATGCGTGTTACCATACTGGTGTTTAGTAGCTGTTGTGAATGACACCGAGCACCTTCTATATATTGATACACTTTTATCCTTGGGGGGAAAAGTAGTTTGTGATGAGCATTGGTTCATTATGTAACTTACTCATCACCACCTGATTATGGCTGTGTTAACATGTCTAACTGTGTAACACAAGATGTGAAGATGTTGGTAATTCAAAATACAGACATATTACCTCTATAAATTAATGAAATACGGTAGTTTACCGTAAAAATGAGAAATTACTTTTACGGTTTGTACCGTATTTTTAACTGTAATGTATTGGCAACCACAGCTGACGTTTTTTTACCTTAAATTTTACGGATTTATTTTTACAGTGTAGGATGACAGTAATAATAGTTAGTAAATAATAATAAATCGTTTTTTTTTAACATTATATAGTTTGTATACATCTAACAGAACTAAGGAAGCACGGTGGCTCAGTCGCCTCACAGCAAGAAGGTCGTTTGTATTTCTGTGAAGAGTTTGTGTGTTCTCCCCGTGTTCGTGTGGGTTTCCTCCGGGTGCTCCGGTTTCCCGCACAGTCCAAAAACATGGGGTATAGGTGAATTAAATAAACTAAATTGTCCGTAGTGTATGAGTGTGTGTGTGTGAATGAATGTGTATGGGTGTTTTCCAGTATTGGGTTGCGGCATGAAGGGCATCTACTGGTTCATTCCGCTGTGGTGAGAAAACTCATTTCAGCCGCTTGTATCAGAGATCTTGTCCTTTCTGTAATGACCCAAAGCCAATGACGATAGGTGAGGTTGACCGGTAAATCGAGAGCTTTGCCTTTCGGCTCAGCTCCTTCTTTACCACAACGGACCCATACATCGACCGCATTACTACTGCATTAATCTGCCTGTGAATCTCGCGTTCACCCTTTCCTCACTCGTGAACAAAACCCCAAGATACTTGAACTCCTCCACCTGGGGTAAGGACTTTCCTCCAACCTGGAGATTTTATTATTCAAATGGCCAAATTCTGAGAAAGTTGAATGTGCTGGCCAGTTTAGTATTCGTCTAATAAATGACAACAGGCCACAGTTTTAAATTTAAAACTTTAACAGATTGCTATTTTGTCCCCTAGTGATATATCATAAAGTAGCTTAAGAATAACTAGCCTCTTCATATTATTTTATTCTAAGTCTTTAGAAAATGTTTTCGGTACATCAAAAAGTGTGACCATCCGACAAGCTCATCTAGCAAAAAAATGAGCTTAAAATCTCACCACTAAAATAGAGACTAGGCCAAAGGAAAATAAATGAATGAATGAATAAACAGAACTACATTTTTGACTAGTTTGACTAAAATGTCCAAATTGTTTTTGTTGCTAGCCTATTTGCAGTCACATCAGACCTCTTGCCTTGCATGGTGCAATGATGTCACTTCCTACCCAAAGGCTGTTCATGTTTTTGCTGATGAGCGTCAGCGTGATGAGCATCAGACTTAGCTGTTGACTTGATCAAACATACAAACACACAGCAGGGAAGA
Organism: Danio aesculapii; assembly: GCF_903798145.1. Taxonomy (NCBI): domain Eukaryota; kingdom Metazoa; phylum Chordata; class Actinopteri; order Cypriniformes; family Danionidae; genus Danio; species Danio aesculapii. The sequence goes on from NC_079443.1 coordinate 23,019,845, forward strand.
CATTAGGAAATGTGTTAATTGAGAAAGAGAGAGAGAGAGAAAGACGAGAGACAAGAGGGGGTGTTGCTCCGTCAGCAGGTCTGTGAGGGAGGGATGAGGTAAGTTGCACCATCTGTGACTCTAACACTTGTTTCAGAAGCTTTTAGAGGCCATTAGCACACTCACTAAAGGTCACACACCAGTGCACATGCGTGCATACACATAAGCACTTGCATATAAGACTAGCGTAGTCATATAAATAAACAGGATGTACAAACATGAACTTACTCAAAATAAATCAGCTGGGCTAAATCTGTATTTGACAAGAGAAAAGTTAAGGACGCCGCCAGCATGTACCTGTCAGCTTCACTGAGCCTCATCCTGGTGGAACGGTGCCTTTGAAAGACAACGGGAAAACACAACTATGACTCAACATGGCTCCAGACTGTGACTAAAATGTGACAAAAATATATATGAATATTTTGGTCATTTTAAACTGTAGGATGGGGATCCTAATTTAAACCTAATTTATTTTCAATTATTATTATTATTCACCTGGTGAGGGATTGTTAGTATTTAAATCTGAGAGTTATTTACATAACATAAACTGCCCGGCCACTTTATTAGGTACACCTTATTAGTACCGGGTTGGACCCCACTTTTGCCTTCAGAACTGCCTTAATCCTTCGTGGCATAGATTCGACGAGTTACTGGAAATATTCCTCAGAGATTTTGGTCCATATTGAAATGATAGCATCACGCAGTTGCTGCAGGTTTGTCGGTTGCACATCATGATGCGAATCTCCCGCTCCACCACATCCCATGCTCTATTGGATTGAGATCTGGTGACCATTAGGCCATTTAGGTACAGTGAACTCCTTGTCATCTTCAAGAAACCAGTCTGAGATGATTTGCGCTTTATGACATGACGTGTTATGCTGCTGGAAGTAGCCATCAGAAGATGGGTACACTGTGGTCATAAAGGGATCGACATGGTCAGCAACAATACTCAGGCAGGCTGTGGTGTTGACACGATGCTCAATTGGTACTAATGGGCCCAAAGTGTGCCAAGAAAATATCCCCCACATCATTACACCACAACCACCAGCCTGAACCGTTGATACGAGGCAGGATGGATCCATGCTTTCATGTTGTTGATGTCAAATTCTGACCCAACTATCCGAATGTCGCAGCAGAAATTCATCAGACTCATCAGACCAGGCAAAGTTTTTCCAATCATTTATCATCCAATTTTGGTGAGCCCGTGTCAATTGTAGTCTCAGTTTCCCGTTCTTAGCTGACAGGAGTGGTACTCGGTGTGGTCTTCTGCTGCTGTAGCCCATCCGCCTCAAGGTATGACTTGTTGTGCGTTCAGAAATGCTCTTCTCCATACCTCGAGTGGTTCTTTGAGTTACTGTTGCCTTTTAATCAGCTCGAACCAGTCTGGCCATTCTCCTCTGACCTCTGGCATCAACAAGGCATTTGCACCCACAGAACTGCTGCTCACTGGATATTTTATCTTTTTCGGACCATTCTCTGTAAACTTTAGAGATGGTTGTGTAAGAAAATCCTAGTACATCTGCAGTTTCTGAAATACTCAGGCCAGCGTGTCTGGCACCAACAACCATGCCACATTCAGAGTCACTTAAATCACCTTTCTTCCCCATTCTGATGCTTGGTTTGAACTGCAGCAGATCATCTTGACCATGTCTACATGCATAAATGCATTGAGTTGCTGCCATTTGATTGGCTGATTAAAAATTTACATTAACGAGCTGTTACACAGGTGTACCTAATAAAGTGGCCAGTCAGTGTATTTCTGTGCATATTTTAAATATGCATATTTGTATTTACATACAGAAACTTTTAAAAATCTTCCTTTATAACTTCAATCTTGTGCACACAGTGTATTAAGTTACTACAGAAAGAAAAAATAAGAAAGAAAGAAAGAAAGAAAGAAACACTTTTTAAGTCCAAATGGTTCATTTAGAAAGAAAAAAAAAACATAAAAAACTTCAACCTGCAAATGCTCACAGTATTTGCTTGAATAGTAATATTACATCGAGGTAATATACTGTAACACATGAATCCTCAACCTCAATACGCAAGCCTAATAATCATCACACATGGCAACACTGAAAAAAGCTCCATTAAGAAGCCCACTTAACATAGAAACAGTAGACATGTTCACTGTTGTTTTTGTTAATTACCTTTTATGAATCAGTTTGATTTAATGAATTAGTCCAAATGATTCATGAATCTATTTTAACAAATAAACAATTAATTTTAACCAGTGGGTTTTTATCCATCGGAATCAGATTGACTGAACAGATTGTTTGTTTCATTAATTGATGAATTGATTGATTCTGAACAAACAAATATTGTGATACAATTCTAGACAGGTATATAGCCAGGGGAGTTCGTTTGGCTCGAAAGACCCACCACCCTCTGACAAAGGTCCAGTTTTTGTCCCATACATGAGCTCATTTGTCCTATTATGATTGTTATGCCATCATAAGTTATCGAAATAACCCTTTAAAAACAGTTAAGACCAAGCGGAATCTGATGCAAGTGAAGTCAATTTTCACTGTATTGTTGTTTTTTATAAGTACCTTTTATTCTAAATCTTGGACGTTATTCTTGAAAGAAATAAAATGACAAATAAAAAGTTGTGAAGTCACCAAAAGTGACTATTATTTTAATACTTATAAGGCCTAATATTAATACTTATTAGGCTATTGTTGTTATCCATGAATTTTCAAATGTAATTTTTTGCAAGAGAAGCTGGAAAACTCTTGCAGCTTTACATTGATATTATCATGTTTTTTATTATTCATCTCATGTCATTTAATCTCAGCGGTCTTAGGAGAGAACTCTAGACATCACTCTTCCCAGACACTTTCTACAGCTCCTCCGGGGGGATGCGCAGTCGTTCCCAGGCCAGCCGAGAAACATAGTCCCTCCAGCGAGTCCTGGGTCTTCCCCAAGGCCTCCTCCCGGTGGGACATGCCTGGAACACCTCCCTAAGTAGGCGTCCAGAAGGCATCCGAAACAGATGCCCAAGCCACCTCAGCTGACTTCTCTGGATGTGGAGGAAAACGGCTCTACTCCAAGCTTCTCCTGGGTGACAGAGCTCCTCACCCTATCCATAAGGGTGCGCCCTGCCACCCTATGAAGAAAACTCATTTCAGCCGTTTGTATCAGAGATCTTTCTGTAATGACCCAAACCGTAGGTTGACCGGTAAATTGAGAGCTTTGCCTTTCGGCTCAGCTCCTTCTTTACCACAACGGACCAATACATCGACCGCATTACTGCTGCATCAATCTGCCTGTGAATATTGCGTTCCACCCTTTCCCCACTCGTGAACAAACCCCTAAGATACTTGAACACCTCCACCTGGGGTAAGGACTTTCCTCCAACCTGGAGATTTTATTATTCAAATGGCCAAATTCTGAGAAAGTTGAATGTGCTGGCCAGTTTAGTATTCGTCTAATAAATGACAACAAGACACAGTTTTAAATTTAAAACTTTAACAGATTGCTATTTTGTCCCCTAGTATTATATCATAAAGTAGCTTAAGAATAACTAGCCTCTTCATATTATTTTATTCTGTCTTTAGAAAATGTTTTCGGTAAATCAAAAAGTGTGACCATCCGACAAGCTCGTCTAGCAAAAAAATGAGCTTAAAATCTCACCAAAATGCAGTATTTAAACTAAATTAAATAGAAAATTAGTGGAATAACTGCAAAAAGGTCCACCCCTATCACTAGGCTGGCTACAGGCCTGCTAGAATATGATCTAAAAGAACCTAACAATGATTTCCTAAATAGTTTTTTCCAGCTAAAAATGATAAAAACATTGACAGCCATTCAGAAACAATATTGCCCTAAATTAGCCCTAAAATATGTCCTGAAGGGCGACACAGTGGTGCAGTAGGTAGTGATGTCGCCTCACAGCAAGAAGGTCGCTGGTTCGAGCCTCGGCTGGGTCAGTTTGCGTTTCTGTGTGGAGTTTGTATGTTCTCCCTGCGTTCCTGTGGGTTTCCTCTGGGTGCTTTGGTTTCCCCCACAGTCCAAAGACATGCGGTACAGGTGAATTCGGAAGGCTAAATTGTCCGTAGTGTATGAGTGTGAGTAAGTGTGTATGGATGTTTCCCAGAGATGGGTTGCGGCTGAAAGGGCATCCGCTGTGTAAAAACATGTGGATAAGTTGGAGGTTTATTCCGCTGTGGCGACCCCGGATTAATAAAGGGACTAAGCCGAAAAGAAAATTAATTAATGAATATGTCCTGAATAAAACCTTCTGTAAGAAAACTTAAAGATCTAAATTCTATTCAAATATGTTTTATCGTAAAAATAATCTTACCCAAGTTACAAAAAGGCTTCTTTTGCTGGTGTGGATGATGCTACGCTTGTCATTACATTTATTTCCAGTTAGTTATCTTTCAAGATGTGAGCGAGCCTTAACTTTCATGCTTTTAATGAGTCAGTTACTAGTCTCTAAATGTTTCATTATTTCTCTGCTTTGTTTCAAGTCTTGCTGAATAGGTTACACACATCCACACACACACACACACACACAAAAATCCTCATAAAGAAAAGATCAGCTATCACAGCAGCTGTGCTGGAATTTGCTGGAAGGCAAAATGGCCTAGAGATGTTAGAAAAAAAGGAGAGGAGAGAGGCAGAAGAGTGAGAAAGAAGAGAGGACAGCTGGTGACAGAATGGAAGGAGCGAGTCTGCTGCAGTCTCTGTTAATGGCAGAAGCAGGAGAACTGAACACTTGTTCTCACTCGCTCCTCTACATAAACATCCGCTGGGAAAGCCCAACCAACATTACACACACACACACTTTTTCTTTCTTTCCCTCTCATTTCACCACTCCACTCATTCAGCATCCATCACTTTTCATGGTTTTCACACAACAGAATTAACATACCCTGCTGGGGCAAAAAAAGTGGTTGCTGCCGTAAGACCAGCTAAATCATCTTAGACTGGTTGAATCTGTTTTTAACATGCATGAAAGAGTTTAAAGACACACTGTTAATGTCTTGCCTTACAAGGTAAAGCTGTAAACCACATTCTTCTCTCACCTTTAATAGGAGAGTGTCTGAACTGCTGAATTGCTTCATGTTAAGGTTATTTATGTAGTATTTAATTTCTTATAAAAAAAATAAGTAGCAGGGTTGATGAAAAAAAAAAGTGAAGTCTGGAAGTGTTTAACACATTGTAGTTTCACTAAGAGATGTTCGATGTGTCTGAAGAGAAATGCCTCAGATCTGATTGCAGGATAGATGATTACAGATAAAAAAAAAAATAAATAAAATAAAATAAAATAAAATAAAATAAAATAAAATAAAATAAAATAAAATAAAATAAAATAAAATAAAATAAAATAAAATAAAATTAAATTAATAAATAAATAAAAATAAAAATAAAAATAAAATAAAATAAATAAATAAATAAATAAATAAATAACTAAATAAATAAATTAATTAAAATAAAATAAAATGAAATAAAATAAATAAATAAATAAATAAATAAATAAATAAAAAAAAAAATAATAAAATAAAATAAAATAAAATAAAATAAAATAAAATAAAATTAAATAAAATTAAATCTCTGCAAGTCTTTAAAATACTTATAAATGCAGATGCAATGAGAAATGCCTCAGGTCTGACTGCAGGATAGTTAAAAACAGATTTATAAAAATAAAGAAAAATAAACTAAAATAATAAATAAATAAAATTAAAAACATAAAATGAAATAAATTAAAGTTAAATTAAATAAAATCTCTGTAAGTTTGTAAAATACTTATAAATGCAGATGCAATGAGAAATGCCTCAGATCTGACTGAAGGATAGATGAATACAGACTTAGAAAAATAAAATAAAATCTCTGTGTGTCTGTAAAATACTTGTAAATACAGATGCAAAGCATTTAAAAATCACTGTCCGCTTTTAAATCTGCAACTGCAGGTTTCCAGGGATTGTGTGTGCAAGCCAGTGTAATGTGTGTGTGTGTTTGTATATATGTGTGTGTGTTTGTATATATGTGTGTGTATCACAGCAGCAAAATAAGGGGCATTTGGCAGTCCACACGGGCCTCCATCTGTCTGCAAGATGTAAAACATCCTAATGGGTCCCATCCTCCACCTAAGGCTATACCTTATACCCTGCCATAAAGCTACTCCATCTCTCTGTCACATAAACACTCACAAGCTATACGGCTCTCCTGTGGTGCTAAATCATCAGTTTTTCCTCACAAACACACTGCACAAACATTCACAAACAAATGTGTTAACACATACACACAAACAGATCTAAACATTAACCATTTTTTATAAACCTAGCAAATAACAACTCACAATACATTCCAGTGGGATCTGAAGTTAGCATGTTGCTAAGCTAAAAAGTTCAAAACTCTAGTGAGCATAAATACACACAGCAGATACAAGCACTGAGTGAAATTATCAATGTTTTTCCAGAATATAAATAATTAACATAAAAAGTATCCACATAAAAACCCAAGATAAAAGTAAATGCAACAGTGTTTTTGTACCACACAAGTATATTATACTGTATACTATACAGTATACTGTAGCGTTAACTATAGTATACTGATAAACTGTAATAAATACTATAGTATACTTTAATTTTCACTATAGTACATAAGCATGTAATTAACAAATCACTACATATTCCAATAGAGTCTGATGTTAGCATGTTGCTAAGCTAAAACAGTGTAAAAGCAAGGAGAAAATTGCCAATCTTGAATCAGAATTTAATTAAGTCATTCAAATAGTTTCTATGATGCTGTCAGTAGGTAACACACACAGAGCTAGCGTTAGCTTTAACAGCTATGCAACCGCTATCACGCAATACCTACAGTGTTAAACACACTATTTTAAGAGTCAAAGATTTAAAACATAAGCCATAAACCTGTTAATTGGCAATAGCAAGTTTCCTTATGATAAGATGACAAACCATAACACATCTGATAGCAGTGGTTTAAAGTAACAAAGCACAAATACTCAAATTACTGTATTAGAGTAGTTTTTCTCAGGAATTGTATTTAGTTAGTAGGTTTAAAAATGTGTACTTTTACTTTTCTTTGAGTACATTTTTTGTGCAGTATCGGTACTTACCTTTTCTAGTCTAAGGGGACTAGACAAATTAGTCCTGTGATTCCTGTCCAAACAAATCGCACATAGAAGGTAAATTGCATCATAATGAACTACCTCAAGACATGGGTGATTTATAATTGCAGCAAACTGTTTGGAAGCATAAACACTTGACATCGCTATTGGACATCAAAATACCACTGTCCTTAGACACTGGCTTGACTTCGATTTTGGTCCCTTGACATCACAACTGTAATCTAACCTTATATTAACGTCTTATGGTGTTGTGTGCCTGCTGAGCAATAACTAAATGCACTACAGAATGTTACGTTTACACACATCCACAAATTAGATGTAAATGCATCAGCTTTTTAGAGCGTAATACTCACTACTCTTGAAGACTTTTAAAAGGTTTACTTTTTACACATACTTTGAGTTATATTTACAAAAGATACTTTTAATCCACTTGCACTACATTTTTAGGCAAGTAATGGTACTTTTACTTGAGTATGATTTTTCAGTACTCCTTCCACCATCGTCTGACAGGAAAATGTATGTAATTCTACACTAAAATGTTGGTAAACATGCAGATTCGTGAAGAAAACCTACATGTTCCTACATAATGCTACATTCCATTTGCTACATACTAGTTGAAATAAGTATTACTAGTTATTTGTCTTAGTTCTGTTTGTTATGGGTGATATACTTTAGGAGTTTGTTACATCTTAATCAAATTGCATTATTTTAGTGGATGTGTGTTTCCATGAGAACGTTTGTATTTGTGTGTAATAAAGTATTGTGCAACTTCTATACTGTACAATGGTGGATAGAGTACTGAAAAATCATACTTAGGTAAAAGTACTATTACTTGCCCAAAAATGTAGTGTGAATAAAAGTATCTGTTGTAAATATTACTCAATGTATGAATATAAAGTAGACCTTTTAAAATTACTCAAGACTAGTGAGTGCTATGCTGTAAAATGCTGATGCATTTACATGTAATTTGTGGATGTGTGTAAACCTTAACATTCTGTAGTGCATTTAGTTATTGCTCATCAGGCACACTATGTGATAAGGGATTAATATTAGGTTAGATTTAGGTTTTGATATCAGGCGACCAATATTCAATGTCTTGTCAGCGTCTAAGGACAACATTATTTTGATGTCTAATAACAACGTCAAATGATGTTGACATTTGGTTGATTTTAGGTTGTGTTACAAAGTGACAAAAATCCAACGTTGAGCCAACATCTTAAACCAACGTCATATTGATGTCAAATACTGATATTTATTTGTCAGGTATGGCAACCAAAATCCAACGTCTGATAGAGGTCATAGTGGTAACGTCCTCACAACGTCAAACTGTAACATCATTAGACATTGGTGTTTAGTTGTTTTTAAATTTGACGTTGGACACTGACGTCAGCCTAATGTTGGGTTCTGATGTCAACACAAATTTCATTTCCAAACAAAATTCAAACGTCTCCATGGCGTTGGGGTACAACGTCAATCTGACGTCATGTTGATGTCTTGTGCCTGCTGGCTGTGTAAAGCCATTTTGGTCATCATACAGTAAACATCCGTCATCTTCTCATCAGTGACATGCATCTAAATAGTCTAAAAATTAAAGATTTGGACATCTATTTGGACACTTTTAATGCTTCCAAACAGTTCTCTGCAATTAATGTATTGAGGTAGTTCATTATGATGGAATTTGATTGGACAGGAATCACAGAACTGAAGAAAAAATAAAGTACTGACTACAGATTTAAGAAAAGTAGTGGAGTAAAAGTACCAATACACCACCAAAAAGGTATTCAAGGGAAAGTAAATTACAATTTCTGAGAAAAACTACTCAAATACAGTAGTTTGAGTCTTTGTAATTTGTTACTTTACACCACTGATACTGTATAAGTATGTACCTCAGCTGGTGGAAAAGATATTTGTAATAAAATATAATTTGTATAATTATCTTCATTGCCATTATTATAATGGTGGTTATCAGTAAGAGCTGCACAATTGGAAGTGACCTTAACATTATTTTATAAAATAAAGTTTAGCAATGAATTATACATATTTACTGTACATTTAGGGTCATTTTGCCCACAAAAAAATGTAGCAGATTTGTATTTAAACTATATATATATATATATATATATATATATATATATATATATATATATATATATATATATATACATATATATTTTGTCAAATAATAAGTGATAATATAAAATAATAAGGCAGTACAAACTGATTTGCAGAAAATAGCAATGCTATTATATTATTTAGGAACCTGTTTTGAAAGGATTTTGAAAAGGAAAGGCTCGATTTAAACATCAGTCCTTTGAATCCTAAAGACAGTGACAGCGTAACATGAAAGGTCGATTTTCCTCTTTTGTCATATGTTTATCATTGAGCTGCAGGGCCGTATCCTGGCTTAATATCCCAGATTCACTACACTGCTCTGACCCACAGACACAGCTACCACCAGATCAGCGCGGCCACTATCAGCACAATGGACACTGGCCAGTGACTCCCACTGGGCACTAAGTAGTGGCCAATAACAGTAAATGTGAGCCAGGCAGAGAACAAAATACCCTGCATTCTGGCCAGCTAAAGATTTAACAGGCACATATAACACTGGGATGAAAAACAGAAAAGGAAACCAGAAAATAAATATTTTAACTCAAAGGTGACAATGTCTGCAATGTTTCTGACCTCAAATAAGAGACTTCTGTTCAGCATCAAAGAACCCAAATGGCGTCCATAAAATGATACTCAACTACAAAATCGCTGACATTCATTGGACAAACCTGCATTTGATGGTAAACAAAGAGCGCAATACAACCTCTGCTGAAATTAAAGAACAGTTCACACAAAAACAACAACCCACAATCATTTTTTGTTCATTTCATACAAACATCTGGCTATATTCTGAGCTTTTAAAATTAACAACGGGCATTTCTGTAGGATCATAAGAATGTGACAGTGATTTTTGCTTGGTGACAAATTCATTTAATAGCTCTAAATGTAGGTTGTTGTTTTTATAGTGAGACTACACTTCAAATATTCAATTACTTGAAGCACTCTCTGATTTACAGTTGGTGAGGGTAGAGGTCATGGTCCTCAAGGGGCATCTCAGCTAGTCTGCACTTCACCTGCTCTTAACCTTTGAGGACAAACATCACAAGTACACATAATGCTAATTGGGAAGGTCAGTCAATAATTTTCTATTGATCTACACAGTGCTAGTAGATGGTTCAGTTCCTGGTTTCAGGGAAATATATGAAGACGCAAGAGCATTATTATATAGAATACAATATTATAAGGAATGAAAAAGAAAAGTTTGCATTTCAGTTTAAAGGGACAGTTCACACAAAAATGAACATTCTGTCACGATTTACTCACCTTTCATTTTTTCAAACCTGTCTGAGTTTCTGTTAAACACAAAGACATTATTTTTAAGAATGCTGAAAACCTGTAACCATGGATTTCCATAGTATTAGTTTTTCCTACTATGGAAATCCATGGTTACAGGTTTTCAGCTTACTTCATAATACCTTCTTTAGTGTTCAACAGAAGAAAGAAATTTGTAAAGGTATGGAACCACTTGAGAGAAAGTGAACCGTGTGGGTGAACGATCCATTTAAGTCCCAAATGTCACTATGAATAATAATTCCTTATATTTATATAGTGCTTTTCTGGATACTCAAAGTGCTTTACACATTGGGGGGTCTCCTCATCCACCACCAGTGTGCAGCATCCACCTGGATGACGTGACGACAGCCATATTGTGCCAGACCGCACACCACACACCAGCTGATTGATGAAGAGGAGACAGAGTGATGAAGCCAATTATGATTTGGGGATGGTTAGGAGGTGATGATGGACAGAGGCCAGCGGGCAAATTTGGCCAGGATGCCGGGTTTTCGAAGGACATCCTGGGAAATTTAAGGACCACAGAGAGTCAGGACCTCGGTTTAACGTCTCATCTGAAAGACGGCGCCCACTCAGCAGTATAGAGTCCCCTTCACTATACTGGGGCATTAGGACCCACACAGATCACAGGTTGAGCGCCACCTGCTGGTATCACTAACACCACTTCCGGCAGCAACCAAGCTTTCCCATTTGGTCTCCCATCCAGGTACTGACGGGCGCAGCCCTGCTTAGCTTCAGTGGGCGACCATGTGAGAGTTGCAGAGAGCTTGCTGCTGGCTAGCCGGCTATAAGATAATGGCTGTTTATTAGTACTTATAAAGTACATATTCTACATGATCTTATTGTATATCCCTAACCCTATCCATAAGCTAAACCTAACTACTACCTTAATAACCATTAATAAGTACCCAATTGGGAGTTGAAAGCGCTAAAAGACATAATGGTTATCAGTGAGAATTTTACATTAAAATAAAGTGTGACCAAAAGTTTGCAGTGTATGTAGGTGAGAAGCCCCACAAGAAAATAATATTTTAGGTAAAATAACAAATATATCTGAGGATTTGATAATTAAAGAAACAATTATACAAAAAGAGAAGAGAAAGCTAAAATGAATGGCCATCTGATAGAGATTACTTCCCCCAAATTGTATAGTTTCCCCATTTACTTTGTTGAAGATTTAGTCAATGGTGATTTACATGGACATGTATTCCATTTTAAATTCTGATATGATAATAATTTGGTATTGTTACAAATATTTATTAGATTTATGATCCAAAGAAAATAGTAAGTAAAGAAGGTCGATGGTTCAAGTCCCGGCTGGGCCAGTTGGTATTTCTGCATGTTCTCCCTGTGTTGGGGTGGGTTGCTCCAGTTTCCCCCACAGTCCAAAGACATGCGGTATAGGTGAATTGATTAACTAAATTGGCCATTGTGTATGTGTGTGAATGAGTGTGTATGGATATTTTTTAATTCTGGGTTGGAGCTGGAAGGACATCCGCTGTGTAAAACATATGCTGGATAAGTTGGCAGTTCATTCCGCTGTGGCGATCCCTCATGAATAAAGGGTCTAAGACGAAAGAAAATGAATGAATGACTGAAAATAGTACATATAGTAAATAGGCCTCACTTTATATCACTCCCTGGACAATGCAGATGACCACAGGGTTCATGTGGGTATTTGTGTATTGTATATACAAAACCTTAAAAATGAAGGTCATGTTGAGCAGAAACTAATCCTTTAACCCAGACTCACTGCTAAAAACATCCATGAGCGCTCACACTCCCTGAACCTTCAAAAAAGTTGACTTGCGGAGAATTAAACTCTTCTATCAACACACTTTCAGTTCATTCAATTCATGTTATTTGGCCCGGGCAGGGTGACAGGGCAATCTTGCGCCAAAATAATCCAGGTTTCGTCAGCGAAGGCTGTGTCAGATTCCTCAGCACACACCATCAAAACACACCCCTCTTGAATCCACATTTCTAATCCCTGCCGCCTGCCAAATATAAATAAATGAACCGCCGGTGGTTCTCAATAACCTTTTCATCCCTCACCCCATCAGCCACCGTCAAGCCAACACATAAACGCTTATCTCCTCAGAACAACGCTGCACATTATAATGATTGCATGGGCGCGGGAGGAGAGCTGGCCACAGTGGGCACACTGGCAGACACTAGGAAGAGCAAAAACAGTGGGATCAGTCGGATTAAAGGATGCGAGAGCCATATCGAAGCCCACACTTTAGGACAAGTCGAGACGGTTCACCTTGAGAACGACACCAGCTAAATCAAGCTCTCCGGCTGTTTGCCTCTCTCCGCTGATTCTGTTTCTCTCTCTCTGCTGGAATATTCAGCGTGTTGCTATAACAGCATGGTGTGCTTTTCAGTTTTCCCGGCAGTCATCCAAATTAAAACAATTATAGAGCTAATTGCCCGTTAGGTGGAGCCTGCCGGGGCGTCCATGCTCTGATTTGTAGAATCACTCATGCGGGTCGTCCTCTACTGTGATGAAGCGGCCTGGTCTTGCTGGTGCCGGAATCATCGCCGGCCAGCCGATGGACAGGCAGATGGGCAGGGGTTGGCACAGGTGCCCACCATGATGCAAATTAGGCCTGGCGCTGGCGCAGTGTGAAGACAGGGGAGATTGAGCGCCGTGACGCAGATATGGTGTGCCATATGGAGCTGGAGCTGACTGCTCTGTTTACCAGCGGTCGAAGTCAGTTACACACACGCAAGTGGGCCGAAACACTTTCAACCACGGGCACGAGCCAGCAGAGCGTCCCAACAGCAGCACGGGCCAACATTCCACCACACGACATGTGACTGCTTGATGACCTACCGCCACAGCTTAGTATGTGTCAAATCAACAGTCATCCATCCTGACCTTTGCATGTGTGGGAGAATCTGTTAATTAAACCAGCCTCAAGCTTAGTTGTCTATATTCAAATCATTTACTCAAACTTTTGCTGTTTTACTGACTTCATTCAGATAAATTTTATGTTATTCACATTTTGTATTCATTAACGTTAAAGAGAGACTGAAAAAATACACCAAAAGATCCTTGAATTAACTCTGTGACATTTTGGAAGTTCCAAATCCAAGCTTTTCTAAGAGCTACAATATGAGTGAACCTGATAGTGAAGATTAATCAAATTTATGAAACTTATATTCTCTCTGCATCCGAACATGAGCTTTTACCTACTTTGCAATAGGTTAAAAAAGGTCTAGTTTGTCCCAATAGTATTGATAAAACGGTTGACAAAAATATAACATCTGAAACAGTCTTCCAATAGACACTTTAGCATCCCATGAGGCCACTTGAGTGTGTTTGTGAATAAATCAAGATAAAGCACAACAATGGAGACAGTAGACAGTGACAATACTACATGTTTTAAAGGTGCTGTATGTAAGTTTTTGACTCTTCTAAAGCATAAAAATAGCATAATATGTTTGCAGATATTTAAGAAATATGGCAAAGGGAACATACTTGTTTATCTGAAAACAATGAAGTAGTCAGTTATTCTGCTTTGAAAATGTGTTTCCCGTGCCGGAACTCTGTCTTTGTTTTGGTAAATTTAACCTGCCCAATGCCAGTTTAGCCAATTATATTTCAGCCCCCCGGCTTGCCTTGTAGGAAAACTGTGTATTTCATTCATTCATTTAGAAAGACTCTCAAAGCATGCGTCCGTGACTTAAATGTGACCTCCGGTGGACAGTACAAGACTCCTGAAATGAGACAGATTCAGTTCCACATGAGGTTATTAATTAGCAAATGATATAAATATTACAGGTTGCATTGTAATCCCCGTGTCCTAAAAACACGCCTTGTGACGAAATACGCAGTGTTAAGCAATTTGGCTGTTTGCACCAGACGAAACAACAGAAATTTAAATACAGCCATTCAGAAGCACAGAATAGTGCACTCACTCACTAAATGGTTAGGTTTATAATCTAATAATACATATTAACCCTCTTTAACATAATTAAATGTAGATGCTGAATCACTCATACAGTATGCGTTTCAGTTCTAAAGTTCATTTCAAAGGTTTATTTTATTTTTCAGATCTGAGGTGAACTATCTGCTGCTGCTTTCAGTGTATCGCAATAAATGTCTTGTTAAATGGCATTCAAACTCACATTGTTATCATTTAACACTGAATAAAGCACATGAGGTGTACCTAAGGTGATCAATGTGATAGTTTTCTGTTGTTCACCTGTGAGAAATAGAAGTCGTTTCTAATATATCCATTAGAGGTGCTGGTTAGGACAAAAACTCATTTTATTATGGAAAATATTCCTTCTATCGGGTGCCTGTTGCTTTTATTTAGAACAGAGTTTAAATCACTCACTCCTGTCCTCAATCTGGCAACCTGCACTTGTGTTTGTTTTGATCCAGGAGTGCAATACCTGGTTCAAGCACTGGGTGTCAAACTTACATACTGTACTTTTAAGTCTACATTGCATTCACTCTACATATATAGTGATACTTATAAAATATAACTTTATACCAATGTTGAAACAAGTTTCACACCAAATGTAGGACCTACTACACAACAATTTGTTGAAATGACCAAAAATCTAACAGCAGACAGAACACATATAGACGGATGAATATTTTAGTTTGATCTCATGTGACCTATTTTATAGTCCTGCTATAAAACTGTTCAGTTTGATAGACACTTAAATAAGGCTGTAGTGCAGCCTGATTAAATATGACAGGAACAGCAAAAAGATGAATAACTGATCAAAGCCTAATTAGTCAGTGACATAATCAACAACAATCTGATTAATCATTAAAACAATTTAAAAAAACTATATTATTGCTGCCTTACTATCCATCAAGATTTGATTAATAGTGCTTAAGTCAATTGGACTATTACAATCCATGCTATCTTATGATGCTTGTGTATCTTTTTGAAGCCTTCAAAAGCAATCATTGTAATTTTCTGGAAAAATGACTGACCAAAATATATTTCCAAATACCTTCGATGGTGTTCTACAGAAGAAAGCAAGCTTTGGAAAAACATGAGGGTTATTAAAATACAGAATTTTCATTTGTGTGTGAGCTATCCCTTTAAGAGAGACACAAAACAACAAAGACAGAAGAGGAAAGGGACAGACAAAAGCAAGTATAAACACAAAGAACTGGGGTCTTGCCTCAGCAATCCGAATCCTTTCTTCTTGGTCTTCTTATCCAACTCATCACCGACCTCCTCTGATTTCTTTTTCTCCTTCTCCTTTCCTTTGCTTTTCATCTTCTCTTTCTTCTTGCTTTTGGCCTTTTTCTTTTTTTCTTTCTTGTTCTCCTCATTGTCTCCCGCACCTTGTCTGGAGGAGCCACTGGCTGGAGTGTCTCGTCCAGAGCTCTTGCTCTGACCCCTCATCTGTATTTACAACAAGCAAACAAACATATGAATTTATAAAGTGCATATTTTAATGATGCATACTATTGATTAGGGCTGCACGAAGAACTGAAGGTAATTTCTATGCGCATTTTCCAGTAAAGTCAGTTATGTAATCAGTATTATATCTCTAGCACCTGCTTTCAGATGGAGCAGTAATCATCCTGTCATAGGCTGTTTCTCAATTCCAAGAATGCTGAGAACTGTTCTTGTGAAGACCGTTCTTGCCAAATTACCTTGGAAGAATGAACTTGGGAAACCGCGAGAACAGAGAACACGTCCTGTGAGAAATTAGATGCTGCATTCTTCCTGATGGTCATGTGATCTTACGCGTTTTTAACAGCAAATTATTGTTTATCCCATTTTCACAATATATATTATGCATAAAGACCTTACAAATATATGTTGTGCAATACAGATAAAACTAATTTTGATACAAATTTCAACAAATAAACAACCTTATTGTGTTTATGCCTTTATTAAGATTTCATGTTAATGTTTCCTTTCACCGTCTCATTTAGGGAAACTCCAAAATGGTCTTGAGTTTTGGAACTGAACTTTGGCAGTTGATGATGACATTACACGAGAACACGAGGATGCAAGAACGATGAGGAACGCATATTGAGAAACAGTCATTTTGACAGTTGTTTGCATGATTTGTGTTGCTGCTATATCTGAAAGCATGTAAAAAGACAAGATTTATAACATATATTGGCTACAAACTCACTTTATACATTAAATTGAGTGTTTAAAATAAATAATTCTGTAGTTCTCTCTTAATTAGTCATCAACAATAATCAGTTAAAGAGCCCATATTATGGGTTTTTGAAAATGACCTTCCATGCAGTGTGTAACAGCTCAAAGTGAAGTGAAATATCCAGCTAAGGCTTAAATCTGAAAGTGCACCGTGTTTAAAACTATTGATTCATCTTTAAAAGAGCCGACTCATAGTCGTTAGAATGTAACGAGTCTTTAGCTCAAGCTCCGCCCATTTATTGCACAGCGTAGACACGGCAAAATTGAAACCCCAGCAACGCCCACAAACACTGTAGAAAGAAAAAGAGGAAGACAAACACTGTAGCAGATCCCGGTTGAATCAAGGTCGCATAGACACTGTGCTCTGAAGTGTGAGGGAAAGTTAGTGTTATTTTCTCTACCTAAAGACGAGGCTGTGAAGAGTCAGTGGTTGAAGTTTATTTTTGCAAAATACCTCAGAATTATAGCGCCAGCCTTATGCTATGTTCACGTCATTTTTCTGACGAGTGCTTCAGCAATCTACACAGCTACAACGGGGGATTCGTTAGCCGTTTTTTAAAGGAAGGATCAGAAAAGACTACTGATGTATCGGACTTTGTCAGAGCTTGACAGGAACTTTACAGTACAAAGTTCATGGATTAGTTTCTTCCTCCATTTCACTAGTGTATGTAACTTAAGTGCGATTAAAATGGTTGCCTCCTTGTCTTCTCTAGCTTGCAAAATATGTATTCAATTTTGTTTTGCTACTTGTAACCGCTTGTACTGTATCTGGTTAACTCTTTATATTCTCATATCGCATCTAAAACCAGGTTGAAAATGCAGTGCATGCTGCTTGTTTACAGATTTAAATGCATTTGTGAGCTCACGATCTTCTGCCGTTTGTCGTTGCTATGAACACCGTCAGCTGTTCCTACACACTTGCGGTGATCAAGCTTCCAAATAGTTCAGCTTTTGCCGCTGTGTGGATTAATAATGAATGTGTGTCATGATTAAGAATAGAGCAATATGCTGGTATTAAACTGCATTGCTTTAATGTACTCCAGCATTGGCCTCACACACTCTGACTACTTCAAAATTGTTGATAAACCGTGGTGGGCATTTCTTTCCGTCTCACGGTGAAAGCAGTTGACCAATCACAACAGACTGGGTCATTGGACCAATCGCGTAAAAGAGAGGTTTGGGAACAAATAAATCTCTGTACGAATCATATGTGAGTCGTTGGAATAATTAGGTAAAAATAAATGCATATTATAAGACAATGAAAGTGTTTTTTTGACCTTGCATGCATATCAGACTGTCGTTGGAGACCCCCAAAACCAAAATATGACCCTTTTATAATGCATAATAGGGGCTCTTTAAATCTTGTCTCTTCTTTGCAGTGTATTTGCAGTTTCTGCACGAGAGCATCCTCTGGCCTTTTGAATGTATTTACTACTGAACAGAGCCATGTTTACCTGACAAGATGTGCATGAGAATCGCAGCTTTTGCTTAATAGTTATCTCGAATAAAATTTGATTAAATGTGCAGCCCTACTATCAATGCAGGAAATATGAAATCATATTTACTATTATCTATAAAGAGGCTGTTTTCATTATGACTCGTGATACTTCAAGTTCTTTAGCCAATGCATTTTGCCTAATTACTTTACACACCCACCTTTTTTAGTGGCCTAATTTTAGTGGGAGCATAACTAAATAAATAGGAAAAAATATATATATTTCCATTCGCATTTATATTATATAATCTGCACTAATTTATATACCCGCTTAGAAGTGCCAGAACATAAAGCCAACTGGCTGGCAGATTTCAATATTCACAGAGTATGTACATTAAAACTGTCATATCTAGTGTGGCCTATATCTTGGTTGGAGTCAGGGAGATATAAACGATCTCTTCACAGATATTTTTTCCCACCTAATCTGCCTTGGAGCATCAAAAAGTTGCTCACATTATCATAATCAGAGGGGGGAAAAATGGATAACTGGACAGAGAGAGGAGGAGGAAGAAAAAGATAAGGACTGAATGAAAAAAAAAAAACTGAAAAAAGAGGCTTGGGTAACTGAGGAACCTGCTGACACAACCATCTGTTACTGGCTATCCACTGTGGGGCACGGTATGTGTGTGTGTGTGTGTGTATGGCGATCAATCGTTGCTGCATTATGTGTCTGTGCTCTGAGGTTTGTCAGATGGCGATGGCGGTGGCGGTGGCAGTGCTGGGAGCAGATGTACGTTTACCAGGCTGTCTCGGAGAGCGTGTTAAAAGAGAGATGAGAAGACGTGCAAAAAAGCATCAGTCTTTCATAAGCCTCACAGCGACCGTCTTACTAACCCTCCACTTGTAGCTCAGGGGAAGGTCCGACAGCCCTGAACACTGTGATTTATTGACGGTTAGTTGAATCTTACAGGACAAAATATGACAAGGGAACAGACGAAGAAATTAGAGAGAAGACACAAGAGACTGAAAGAAAGTTTACAATTGTTGGTCATCCATTAAGTTTCTTTTTAAGGTAAAGTGATTAATATTTCACTAGACATAACTGTTTTGGGGTGGAACTACCAAATGATTTAAATTTACCATCTGTTTAATAAACCAGCTGATGTTCAATAAACAGTTTTACACATGAGCCAGATTTCTTAGTGAATATAAACATACAACACACTAGTCCAATTTGTGAACAACTTTCTCTAAGAAACTTTTCATTTGACAACATTTACAATAATTATAGATACACATTACAAGCAGTGGTTTATAAACAGAGGGCCCCATATGATGTTTAACATTATTATTATATAACTAAGAATTAAATAAGACGGCGAGGCAGTAGGTAGTGCTGTCGCCTCACAGCAAGGTTGCTGGTTCGAGCCTCGGCTGGGTCAGTTGGCGTTTCTGTGTGGAGTTTGCATGTTCTCCCCGTGTTCGCGTGGGTTTCCTCAGGGTGCTTCGGTTTCTCCCACAAGTCCAAAGACATGTGGTACAGGTGAAATGGGTAAGCTAAATTGTTCGTAGTGTATGTGTTTGAAGAAGTGTGTATGGGTGTTTCCTAGTGATGGGATGCGGCTGGAAGGGCATCCGCTGCGTAAAACATATGCTGGATAAGTTGGCGGTTCATTCCGCTGTGGCGACCCCAGATTAATAAAGAGACTAAGCCGAAAAGAAAATGAATAAATTAATGTATTAAATAAGATTAAACTAATATCATATGATTAAGCTTGCTTACATAGCTTAC
This sequence comes from Danio aesculapii, assembly GCF_903798145.1. NCBI lineage: Eukaryota > Metazoa > Chordata > Actinopteri > Cypriniformes > Danionidae > Danio > Danio aesculapii. The sequence goes on from NC_079443.1 coordinate 23,039,773, forward strand.
ACAGGGCCTTTGTATAGTGTCTTGGGATAAATGGGGAGCACTGGAGCCAATAAGATGGAGAACCACTGTTGAATTGTTTTTCTATTCAAATCAAGTTTTATCTGCATTGTGCTTTTCACAATAATCATCATTCCAAAGCAGCTTTACAAAATGTGCAAATTGGAATATAACAAACAAAATCATAAAGATTTAAGGTGTTGAGCAGAGTTGGGTGTAACGTGTGCCACAGCAACACATTACTGTATTCTAATTACATTTTTGGGCAACGTATTACATTTTAAATTTGTGTAATTTGATTACAGTTACTGAAGTCAATGTAATTGTGTTACAAATATAATTTTTAGAAGAAAAAATGCTTCTTTTAAATATTGCTTTCCGCTGCAGTGTCAGTTAATAAGCATGCACTTTTAAATTGCTGGAGAATGTGTGAAGTGCTGGAGTGGTTGCTTCTTTAATTGGAAATACAGACATTACTTTGATTTCATTGAGCATAAAAACAAAAATATTGCTGTGGAATTCAGTCCATGTCCAATCTCTAAAGACCTTTCAAATTATTTTAATTCGACCAGCAACTCGCTCAAGCACTAGAATAGAAAGCATTCTTAGACAATATTCGTTGTCAAGTACACTGGCACCCAAAAAAACGGCGGTCCTTACACAAGATAAATGATTTTTTTTGTGCAGGATCAGGAGTGAAGGTACAGTATCTTCTGAATGTGATGAGAAGTGTAGTTGCTTATGGGGCCGTTCACATAGTATGTCTTTTGAACGCAGCTTGCACACACATATTCGGAGTGCATATTGTGCGCACTCGAGTTTTCCAAAATGAAAAATGAAAATCGCGAGTCACGCAAGAACATCTGATCGATCAGCTTCATGGTTTATATAGAATATATACACATTTCGGTAGACTAATTACCTTAGACAAACACAGAACACTCAAACACTGCAGTGCTTTTACATACAATGGATGTCAATGGCTACAGGTATCCAGTTTTCATCATGTCTTGTGTCTAAAAAAAAGACAAACAGGTTTGCAACAAGTGAATGATGAGAGCATTTTAAGTTTTGGCCGAACTATCTTTTTCAAGTCTTTTGAATATGTCAAGCTGCTGTGTTAAACCCATTGTAATGTTTCTCAGTGAACATTAAATGACTGAAATAGCTGCAGGTTTTTTGGTAGTTTTATAGGTATATTTTATATGTTTTCTTCAAAGTAAAGTAATTAGTAATCTGATTACTTTTTACAGTAATTAGTCATGTAATCAGATTACAATATACCAGTAGTAATCAGCAATTTGTAATCTATTACTTTTTAAAGTAACTTCCAAACACTGGTGTTGAGAAAGATTTAAGGTAGACAGTTCAGCAATCAAACAGATTCACATTTAACCGGCAATAATACAATATATCATGTACTAAAAAGGTGCTATTTATGCATATAATACATTTTCAATACAGCAATTTGAACAACATGATAATCAAGCACATTTTGTGTATTGTGTATTGCTTAAGAGCTTGTGCTGTCCCTAAAGTCCCTGTAAGGTTGGCATAATCTTTTAACATCTCGTTAAGTTTCCAAAAAAGACTGGAAAATACCGCAAGGTCTTTTGCAAGAACTGTTTTAAATGTATCACTGAAATGACCTCATTATTTGGCTATGCACTGCATTGCCTTCTTGTTGAATGGAACCGTTTAGGATTCAAAGTCATAAGACAGAACTGGAACCAAAATCTGGAACTGGAACTAAATTCTTCATGAGTCACTTCCTCAACTGTCATTGAGTACTTGAATGAGGCACTAACCCAGAATACCTCAGGTTAGGGTTTACTTTTAACTAATAACTGTGGCACTGGCCTGCAATGTGTAAAAAACTGACCTTGCTTTGATTTGGTTGTCATATATTCATATATTACATTCCATATGGCTCTAAACCAGTTCCACCTTGGAGGACAGAGATACTCTAAATAAAACAATAAGAACAGCATGCAAAACTGCATCTGAACCTCGCCTACACAAACTTCAACTATCGGGTTCGAGGACAAGTCTGTGCTTCCGAGGCTTAGTCCAAGGCCAACAGCAGCATCCGTTTCCCCACGGCCTGGTTTCTACACAAACAAACGCCGATCCACTGTTTAAACTAGCATTGAAGCAGGCGGCTCGGTAATGACTGTATAGCCGCCCTATTATTCAGAGACACAGAGGAACCTCAAAGGCCCGCTCCAGCTCCCACTTCTCTAATATGCATCAGAAAACTCTTTTGTTCGGACCAGCGCAAAGACTTATTGTAAATATCAATCCGCGGAACACAATGCCGAACGCTGGGAGGAAAAAAAATGGTGAGAAAGGATAAAGGAAAAAAGAGAGATATTCCCCATCATGCTCAAGTCTCAATATGAAAACGCTTTAAAAGAGCAAGGCTTGAGGACTTAGAGAGCAGTACCTATGCTCTGAAAGCCTTACATAATAAAGCTATAATGACACAGCTTTGAGCTCAGTGAAATAATGAAAACTATTTCAAAGGGAAATAAATCCCTTCCTTAAACGCCTCACTGTTTATCATCCTCACTGATGTACAGGCTTTGATATTTATATGGTTTGTTCTGCATAAGAGAATGCTTCTTAGTAGACTGCATCCTTATGATTATTTCTTTAGGACAGTGGTTGAAAATCAAGGCAACTGGAATTTACAGGTATACATTATCTATATTCAGTATAGCGATGAGGCAAATCTTAACAAACTTTTCAGTGTGAGGAAAAAAAATTGCCAGCCAAAGCATAGGCTCTAAAAAGGTGTCATGAGGTATTTAGTTGCCATTAGGGCGAAGAAATACTTTGTGTTGTGACACATTCCTTCATTACTATTATTAAAACTGTGTATGACTTAAGTGTGTCCCATAGTGAATTGTTAGTTGGTTTGGGTCGGATGGGATGGCTTTTGTTGCCCTTGCGCATTGAGAAGTCCAGAGCTTCCATCACTCTGTTGATGCTTTGTGGTCTGTTCCCCTTGAACCACTTGTTTGTAAATTCTCACCACTGCTGACCGGGAGCAACCCACAAGCCTGGCCATTTCAGAAATACTCTGATCCAGGCGGCTTGTCATAACAATTTAGGCCTTGTCAAAGTCGCTCAGATCTTCATTCCTGGCCATTTTTCAGCAGACAACACAGTAAACTACTCAGACATTAGGGTGTTTTGGGGCCTGGAGAAGTTCTGACATGCTCTGACATTTAAATCAGCCATAAAAGGAGGTGTACACAATATTCACTTCACATTTGACTGGTCAATGTTTTGGCTCTTCTACTGTCTAAATTTCTTTGGTACATTTGTCATGACTACTGTAATCTCAGTGTTTTTTAACCTAAAGTTCCTTTCAAACTAATTTTGGTAATTTTGCAGCTATATTTGGATGTTTTAAGCTAATATTTATATGCAAAAACTATTCTAAAAACGACCTACCCAATTCTCATTTATGACATACCCAATTCTCATTTATTTAGATACTTTCAGTTACGGAACTTTATCCATAAGCAGTTTTCTAATTTTCCCATTGTACCAAATAAAAGTATACTTGATGATATACTCGATCTTCATACCTCTTCAAAAGGGGTTATTTATTTTTGTTTTACTATTATTAACGCAAAACAGTCCCTCTCAACACATGTACTGAGGGCTTTTTGGGAGGAGGAACTGAATTTAACAATAAAAGAAAATATCTGGGATTTAATCTTGCATGAATACATTCATCATCAATAAACGCTAGCCATAGTCTCATTCAATTCAAGGTTATGCACAGAATACACTGGTCTAGGACTAAACTGAACAAAATTTTCCCTGATCTTGACCCAACTTGCCTTCGATGTACAACCGAACCAGCCACACTGTTACAGTACATACTTTCTAATCTTGTTTGAAACTGTCTGTTTTTGGGAGGAAAATCTTCAGGTGTTTTTCTGCAGTTTTTTCATTGTCAATAGACCCAAACCCTTTTAAAGCACTGTTTGGAAAACCTGCCAGAATATGTTGAATTTAATTCATTATAGGCAGATAGTGTAGCCTTTGCAACCTTACTGGCCAGACGACTTATTCTTATGAATTGGAAGTCAGCAGCTCCCGCTTCGTATCAGCAATGGGTTTTTGATTTCTTACATGCTCTTCAAATGAAAAAGATTCGGTTCGCAATAAAACAAAAGCCAGAACAGTTCCAGAAAGCCTGGAACCCTTTTCTAATTTTTTTAAGGAGACAACTATATCTTAATTGCCTTTTTTTCCCTTTCTTTTCTTTTGTTTGTACTATTTATTTATTTATTTATTTATTTATTTATTTATTTATTTATTTATTTATTTATTTATTTATTTATTTATTTATTTATTCTTTTGTTTGATTTTTATTATTCTTATTTTGTTATCTTATGTTTGTATATCTTTGTGTATAAATGTGGTATTTTACCTTTTATTTATATATTTATTTAGTGTATAATTATGTTTTCCTGATATTTTTTTGCTTGGTGAATCGTATAAGTGCATATATCTATATGATGCATATTTTATTGTCTGACCTAAGATGAACCTAATAAATAAATAAAAAAATTAAAAATTTCAAATCAACAACAAAATCTGACATATCACTGTGCCGTTCATTTATTATTGTAGTGTTTAAAAAAATAAACATATCTCAGACTGGGCCAGTCCATGTGCATGTGCAGTCCTAAGTGCACATCTTCCTACATGCTGCAAATATGTGATAATCTTTTCCAATAGCTGATTTGCTATTTTATTTAACTTGAATGAGAACTTGAACGTGATGAATGCCCTTTGTGGCCTATCTATAGTCTTAGGTTTATTATTTAATGTTTAAATACACTGAGTAAATCAATCCTTCAAAATCCAAGTATTATATAGAGATATAAATAAAAAAAAATCTGTTTATTTGGACATGTCAATATCTGCATCTACTACAATATTACAATATATCTAAATAGCTAATTATTCAAACTTAAGAATATCTGTCTAAAGTATTGGTAGACTCATCAAAACCTGGTCTACCTCACCCCTGTGGTCCATCAGTCTGTAACTGGCCATTTTTTGCCAGCACTTGCTACTATGTATGCAATATGTGGGCTGCCGATGGATGTGCTGTCTGAAGTGGAGGGTATCACCATTGTGCCCTTGAGCGGGACACTTAACCCCAGGTTGCTCCAGGGGGATTTGTCTGTGTAAGAAGCCAATGGTTCATGCCATTCAGTGGCAGCACTGTGTGAATGTCACACAAGCAAACCCCGCCATAAATAAAGAATCTTAACTAAGCTGTTAGAGGGAAAGTTCACCAGGAAATTAGCTTTTTTTCATCATTTACTCAAATAAACAGATGCTCCAATTCTGTTTTAGTTATATTTTTACTATTGGGCAAAATATCACTTCAAAAAAAAAAAAAAAAAAAAAAAAAAAAAAACTTTTTATATGAGGGCACACGGATAAACAATTAAGCATGCAATTATAAGTTTTCAGAAAATTGAGGGAAATATTTATTAGACACTAACAGCTCAACTGTGACAATACTTGATTAAAAAACACGCTTAACTGCACTAAATGTATGCTTGTATTGTCCTTAAAACCTTAAATACAAAATTTATTAACTAAACACAATGAAACTAATGTTCAATTTAGGGTTGTCACGATACTGGAATCAGGATACTCGGTATCAATCGATACTGAAATTTTAAAAACGTCCATTTGCCACTAAAATTTGAGCGCTGTTGAGCACGTTCTTAAACAGCGCTGATTTGACATTGTGTTCACATGCTCAACAGAAATGACTGTGATTGGCCGTGAAGGTCATCAGTTCACTAAACTCACCGCTGTTTACTCAGTGTAACCACAGATACAGGAACATAGGAGCATCACGGGAGTCCTGTCAATCACCTGGTCTATAAGCTGACTTACAAGTGATCTGCTGATGAATTGCAGCTTTAAAAGGCTCCAGTGTCCCTGTATCTGTGTATACACTCAGTAAACAGCGGTGAGTTTGGTGAACTAATGACCTTCACGGCCAATCACAGTCATTTCTGTTGAATGTGAACCCAACCCGATATTTAAGAACGTGCTCAACAGCGATCAAATGTTAGCAGGGGGTGGACGTTTTTAAAATCTCAGTACTGATTGGTCTCAAATTCCATTATCATGACAAATCTATTGTCAATTAGATTTTTATGTTTCATGCAGTATATTATGTTTCATGTTTAATACAACTGAAAGAAATGCACTTTGACATGTTGATTAAAGGGCCGATCACACCGAAACAATGTTTCCAAAACATTTCCAGGCCTGGAAAATGCCTGGTCAAAATTGCATGACTTTTCCAGGTTTTACATGATCGTATGAACCCTGCCATTAGTTAATGTAAGTTAATATATTTACTAACATGAGCAAACTAGTAATACATTATGGTACTTATTCATGTTTGTTAATGTTAGTTAATGTTATTAAAATTAAATAATAGTTCATGTTTACTCACAGTGCATTAACTAATGTTAACAAGCGCAACTTTGGATTTTAATAATACATTAGTTATTGTTGGACTATGATTAATAAATGCCTTACAAGATTATTCATACTTAGCTAATGTTAGTAAATACATTAACAAACCTTAACTAATAAACCATTATTATATTATTATAATATTAACACTATTATTATAAGTGTTACCCATGCATGTACTGTATACAATCACATATACAGACACATAGTGGTTAGTCACAACATGATATTCAAACTGTTCTTTGAACACATGCAGATTATCATCCCACAACAGGGACAGTAATGAGAAGCGAGAGGAACACTTTGTGCCTAATTACTGTCCTCAGTAATTAGCAATAAGCTGCTGCTGTTTTCTTGACCAGCAGATCTGTGTGTGTGCGCTGTGCACCAGTAAGTGTATGTGTGGCATCTCCACATCATGGTAAACAGCAGATGTAATCACACGTCGACAAGCAAATGAGAAAATAACCTGATAATTTGCGCTAATGAGTTTGTTTTGAGGCTGCGAACTCAGAACTAGGTCATTCCACATCTAAGTTTGAAATTTCAGAGCGAGTCTTACAACAGAAAGATCTAGTTTTATCTTGGTTTCCATAAACAGGAAAGTGGAATAGTGAAATGAGATGTGTGCGTGGCTGTGTGCATGAGACGTGATCTTAAGTCTTCAGCTGTGCCGTATCTGTTGGCGCTGACCATAATGAAGAACCCCTCTCCTCTCTCACACTCTCTCCTTCTTTCGCCACATGTCTGTAGTCTGTCGTCTCACGGAAGGGCCAATTAGGCCGGTGTGTGGGAAGAGGAAGCACATGACAGGGACAAAGCCAAACACTTTACTCTCAATTACTCTCTCTCAACAGCCACACTCTGACTTCACTCGCACACATACACACTCACTACCAATACTGATGTAGCACCTGAGTCTCATCATGTTCAGATAGACACTTACTGGAGGCGATAGGGATCAAAGGGAAAATAGCAACTTTTTATTATTATTATTATTATTATTATTATTATTATTATTATTATTATCCAATCACATTACCATTTATAAGTTTTTTTTTTTTTTTTTAATGAATGATTTTATTCAAGCTTAGTTTAAATCTCCTTGGTGCAATTCATTCTGGCATGGTGTAGCTTCACACACATTTAACAAGTACGACACGCTTAACACAATAAACACCAATACTTAACATCCAGTACACCAACAAAAACAAAAAAATAAATAAATACATAAAAAAATAACAATAATAATAAAAATCTATTTAAAAATAAATAATTAATTAAATAAATAAATAAATAAATAATAATAATCCATCGATTAACTAAATTTATTATGTAATCGAATTGCTTCAGGCACAAAAGTAAATTTATAATGATTTGTAAAACATCTTATTGGCCTTAGACGTTGCCTGAGGGGCATTCACTCAGAATATTTGTTTAAGGGGTGTAGATATTACCCCGTCATCTCTATTGCTCAAAACATCTATTGCTCTAATTCAAAACATCGGCCACTCCATCTTTAAAAGTTTTCAAAGTCATCTTGATAACATAAACACTGCTGTCACCTCAATAGAAGCCCCGCCACGGCTTTTATTTGATTGGAGAATGAAAAAGGACGCAACTGATGTAGCTATCTACTACTATTTTACGTGCCATCCTCAACACCTGCTGTTTGTAATAGGATGCAATACTTCGCTGAGGAACTGTTAACATTTTTGAGCACAAATTAACAATGAGGAAACCAGCAAAGAAAGGAAAAAGGACAAACTACTTTCAAAAAACAAATTATAAAAGGTCTTAAGAATAGCTCTCTAAACATTAAATGAGCTGAGAAGGAGGATGATTTAAAGTTTGAGATCAATCCATCCAATTATGCTAAAGCTGATATAAGTTACAATGATAATAAATTCAATTAATAGTCCACTTGAACATTCTCAGTTCCATTGGACTTACAATTTATAGCTTTGTTACTGAGCAAAACCTAATTTTAGTTTTATTCTTTAAATCTCTGATTGCATTTCTTCCAAACTCAAAATAAAATGCATAAATCATGCATGCTTATATGAATTTTTAGACAACATGGTACTGATGTTTTAACTTCAGCTGATTAAAAAAAAAGTACAATATTTGACGAAATAACCCAGATTTTCAATTACAACAAATCTGAAATAACTGTAATCAAACATTTATTGAATAAAACAAATATATGCATTTTTCTCAAACATACATAACTATCCACTATCCAGAGAACTTGAACATTATCTGAAAATTGTTTCTTGAGAAATTATCTTGTTTTATATATATATACATATACATATACATATACATATACATATATACATACAAAAAAGGTTCAAATGCAATATACAGTTGAAATCAGAATTATTAGCCCCCTGTGATTTTTTTTTTTCTTTTTTAAATATTTCCCCAAATTATGTTTAACAGAGCAAGGAAATTTTCACAGTATATCTGATAATATTTTTTTCTTGTGGAAAAAAGTCTTATTTGTTTTATTTAGGCTAGAATAAAAGCATTTTAAAAAATTTTGAACAACATTTTAAGGACAAAATTATTAGCCCCTTTAAGCTATATTTTTTCCGATAGTCTGCAGAACAAACCATTATTATTTAATAACTTGCCTAATTACCCTATCCTGCCTAGTTAATAAACCTAGTTAAGCCTTTAAATGTTACTTTAAGCGGTATAGAAGTGTCTTGAAAAATATCTAGTAAAATATTGTCATCATGGCAAAGATAAAATAAATTAGTTATTAGAAATGAGTTATTAAAACTATTATGTTTAGAAACGTGTTGAAAAAATCTGCTCTCCATTAAACAGAAATTGGTGACAACAGGGGGGCTAAAAAAATTCTGACTTCATCTGTATATATATTGGAAATTACACTTGATTAAATGCATTTTTAAATATATTTCAGTATGGTAAATGTAAAACATTTATATAAAAACATTTATTTATAACCATATTTAAAAAAAAAATCAGTTTTACTGCATCTTAAAACTGTATTAATTAATTGATTTTTTACTGTATTTTTAGACAAATCCTACCAACCTAACAGTATTAGTTTCTGATGGTATGGTAACCTTGGGTATCATGGTATAATTTCACGGTATTAAAGTATTGGAATTACTGCTCTAAAAAAAATTCTAAGTAAAAAATAAAATAAAAAATCCCCTCATTGAACAATATGGATTTGTATTTGACATTTGTAAACATGTCAGGCTAAATAATTAAAATAAATAATTTACTTCTGCTAATTCTGTTTCAAAAACGCAGATTTCTTTACAACATATAAAAAAACCCTTACATATACCTTAGGAATAGTATAAGAGAAAATGTAAATAAAATAATAGAAAAAACAAAAAAAAAAAAAAAAACGGTTTTAAAACCTTGACTTTTCCAAACAGTGGTTAAACCTTGAATCATCCCATGCCTAAACTTAACTACTTGCTTTTAGTCTCTCCTTTTGCTAAAAACAGTCATATTCTAGTTTTCTGAGACTGCTTTTCATTACTGGGCCAGAAATAAAAGCTGTGGCTTAAAGTAAAATGTATATGAGTTTCTGCTCACCGTCATCGTCCTCTGGCGGTCCGTCGTATGATTTGTCGATTGCTGCACGGAAGCTCTCGTTGCAGCCCCGCCCTCTCACTATATGTGGGCGGGGCCTGTGGAAGGGCAGCAGCTCATTCTTTTTGGCCTCGGTCATTGCAGTCTGTAGACTCTCTAGTGAGCTGGACTTCTTCAGGCCTAACGTGGGGCCCAACACCACCCCACCGCTCACTGACAAAATAAAAATAATAAAATAATTCAATAGCAATTCAGTAGTTACAGTGCTTGCCAAAAATCTTCACAACTTGTCAATGAATTCAGAGCAGATTAGAAGTTCTGATTTCATATAAACTTATTTACACTACAGTTTTGGGTGCATTGTTTTTGATTATTCTTCATTTGATACCTGAAGTTTGAAAATACTACATATGAATATATGTAGAAAATATGAAGCTTACAAATTGCACATATAAAACTAATTTCCTTTTTTAATTGTTGTTCTTTTCCACTAAAATATCTTAACATTAAACGAACATGTATTTATTTGAGAAAAAAATAGAAAAACAAATTAACTCTTGTGTTATAAAGAAGTGCTTACATTAAATTAGTTCTCAAAACTAAATCAGTCAAAAGGTCAGAAAACGGGTTAATTTAACCAACAAATCCTCTATTATAAATGTTACAGTTTGTTTTGCTTCATTTTGCTTAAATGTATCTTGATTAAAGAACGGTTTAATTTTTGTTCTGGAAAGCATGAAAACACCAAGGATTAATTCTGTAGGGTTAGTGTATATAAAACGTACAACTTCAGTAACTTCAGTAAAGGTACACTCTAAAAAACGTTGAGTTATGTATTTTAACAAATGGTTGAGTTAAAAATATTTAGTGCTTTGTTGGGTTATTTTAATCTTTATTGGGTTATTTATTAATAACTCAACCAGTTGGGTTAAATATCTGGTGCTTTGTTGAGTTGTTTTAACCTTTATTGGGTTATTTATTAATAACTCAACCAGTTGGGTTAAATATTTGACGCTTGTGTTGGGTTATTTGTAACCTTTATTGGGTTATTAGTTTAATAACTCAACCAGTTGGGTTAAATATTTGGTGCTTGTGTTGTGTTATTTTCCAACCTGTATTGGGTTATGTATTTAATAACTCAACCATTTGGGTTTAAAGTTTAGAATTTCAACAGTCAACTGATTTAACTGACACAGAACAGCTGGATTATTATGTGTATGTAATGTTGTTTTTGCATTCTAAAGTTTATTTCAGCTCTAATGTTGTATAGTAATGTTGTTATTTTTTTTTTATCAAATTACCTCTCCGTGTCGTGTGTTTTATATCCGTTTCACCAGTACTCTTAAGTATTGATGATACAAATGCGCACTTCATAGCCGATCTAAATTAAACGGATAAAAACGCTTAAGTGTCTGGAAATTAAAATGTAATGGAAATAAAGCATTTTTAAAATATTTATGAAAACTGTATGTTATTTATTTACACAGCCATAATTATAAAAGTACTAGTAATAGTAATACCAGAATGGAAAAAAAATAACATTTGATCAAAATAACCCAATGCATTAAATTGTATAACCCAATGCATAAAATAACCCATAGTTGAGAAGGTGCTATACTAACCTAGTTGGGTTATACTGTATGTTGGGGTATTTTAATTATACTACAGTTAATAATGTTAAATTATTTCATTCTGTTATGGATAAAGAGCACAAAAATGTTACACAAAAAGTATTAAATGCAAATATTGTGAAAAAATATTAAATAAATGGACACTGACTTGCCCTACACTGTAAAAGCCAAAAAGTTAAGGTAACTCAAACTGTTTGAAGAAACCGATTGCAACAAAACCTTTAAGTTCAAAAACTAATCCTAATGAGTACTGTGAACTTCATCCATTTGAGTAAACGAAGCAATCTGAGCAAAGTAAAACCCAATAAATGAAGAGAACTCAAACTACTTGAGTACTGTAAAACCCAATAATTCAAGGCAACTCAAACCGTTTGAGGAAACTGATTGCTACAAACCTAAAACCTTAAAAAACTAATCTATATGAGTACTGTGAACTTACCTCATTTTTAAGTTGAAGTGATGAGGTATTTAATTAACTCATTACCTTCAACAATGAGTTCAAAACTCTTTTTAAATGAGTAGAATTAAGTTTCAGTACATTTTGAGTTTTTGATTCATTTCAATTGATAAAGTGGCTGTTGGGTTTTACAGTGTATCTACACATTCCCCCATTTCCAGGGATTTAATAAAACAAACCATACTCATATTGATGATGGTGGACGCCTTCTATGTATGATTAGTATTTTCTTCCTAGTTTTTAATCTGTTACTAACTAAAATAACCAGTGATCCCCCCCCCCCCCCCAACCCCCCCCGCCCTCCTTTTGTTTCATTTATTTTATATCTTCTTCTTACCTTTATTGCATTGTTTTTTGTTTATGTTGTTATTCTTTCAAACTGAAAACAAATATGTAAATATGATTGTGATGAAGGGCTGTGCGATTAATCAAAATCGAATCGCAATTTGAAATATTGTGATTAGCTAATCACAAGATGCTGTGATATGAAATATATATGTATTAAATATTATTTCCCCCACCCAGAGCAAATATGTGACTGAACTATGCAGAAAGCCCACAATAAAAACAAACAGGGAAACGCGACCCATTTATATCAAAGAAAAACAGCTTGTCGGTAATATGGGAATATTTTGGTTATGGAATATTAAGTCACAGACACTGAATAAAAACAGGTTATTCGTAAGAGCTGTTGCAGAATTGTTGCCACAGCACAAGGAAATACAACAACCAGCACCTAAAAAAGCACCACAGGCGGCTATGAGCGTCTTGCTAAAAGGTCAACTAAACGTATTTCTAGTAACATTCAATCCAGTAGCTAGCAAAAGCAAAGTACAATTTCAGAGTTGTTTGCAGCTGTTACACCATATGTAAAAAGGAGATAAGGAGATAACTAATGCCATAACTCACTACAGTTACTCCAGAGAAAAATAATGTTTAATTTCTGAATATTTATAAATAAATTTGAACAGTTGGAGTTGGAGTTAGTTAGTATCTTTTCAGTTCTTCTTTTTTTTAAGCTAACACTCACTGCGTTTTAGCAGTAAGAAGCTACGATGCAGATTATTGAGCTGAAGCTTGACTACAAAATTAAATCGCAAATCAAATCGAAATTACAATATCTGTATAAAAAATTGCAATTAGATATTTTTTCCCAAATCTCACAGCTCTATTGTGATGTATTATATTGTCACATTTTTGTTACATCATGTAAATATTGTACCCTTTGTACAGAATGAAGCATCTATTCTTGAAGACAAGTTTGGCCAAAAAAAAAAAATAAAATAATAATAATAAATAAAAAAAATAACAATAAATAAATAAATAAATACAAATAAAATAAAATAAAAAAAACGTTCTAAAAATAGCCCGAAATAGGTGAAATCCGCAAAGTAGTCAGCTTTATTTTTTTCAATTATTATAGATGTTTTAAGGCTGTAAACCCCCTCACTACACTCTTTATACACTTTTCTCAGACAGGCATTAACATTTTTACATGTTTCTCTCTTGTTTAAACATCCATGTAACTTCTACCTTCCTTTAGCATGTCCAGAAGTCCAACTGTTTGTGCGATGGTTAGCATTTTCCCCTGTCTTTTGGGTGCTATAGCAGGTGCCTTTAGCGGTGCCAAACGTTTCGTCGGCATTGTGGGGTTTGTTGGGGAGAAAACTTGCAAACATACAGTACAGCACCTCAGAGTCACACCGCTAGCGTTAAAGATTTATGTAAATTTGGCAAGCTGAACGCATTCTGTACTGAACAGGTGACAAGGCACAGAGGAGATTGATTGACAATGGTCTACAGCCAATCAGGACGCAAAACACAATAACCGTGTTTCCACTATCGCGCCTAAAGCGAGCGAGCATGGGCGAGCCAAGGCCAGTCGCGTTTCCACTGTCAAAGGCCAAAGCGTGGCTTTCTCGGGGCCAGCAGCCGGCCTGTTTCGGCCCACCGTATACTTAGGGCAAAAGAGGGCCAGCTGGGGCTTCGGGACGGAGTGAAAGAAGAGGCAGACTTTGCCTGAGTCTGGTAAAGATGGCTTGTCGTCATTACACTAGTTTTGCGATCGCACACGAGTACATGCGCAAAACAAATAAATAAGGGAAAGAAAACATATAGCCTTACAGGCTGGGGTCTTTTTGCTTATGATTGCCCTTATGTTTCCCTTTTAAATGTAAGACTGTTGCATCAAATAATAAAGTTTTAATTTATAAGTGATATTTCTTTGCTGCGTCCTGCTTAATGTTTCAATAACGCATAATCATCTTTACCCCATATTAAAGACACAGCAGCCAGTAAAGGTTGTCGAGAGTTTTTGTCAAGTTTAAAAGGTGTGTTTGTGTGTGATAAAAGCGCGTTAGATGCCTGCGTGTGTGAGAAACCAGGCAAAAAAGCGCTCGTTTCACAGTTCAGTTGATGCCGCGAGCGGCTTTTTTCCTTTTTTTTTTAATTTATTTTGGAGATAAAACAATATGAACACAACAGAAAAATATAAAACTTTACAAATCACATGTCCACTTTTGTAGGCTCAAAACAATAGTGTCATATCTAGATAAAATAGCCTAAGCTATATCGAAATAATTGAAAGATTTACAAATATCGGATATAATAAAATCACATTAAATAAATAAACCAATATAAAACAAACAAAAGCTAGCTATAACAATTTAGGTCAAACTGTTTTAAAGCCATATTAGCCTAAACTTTCATTTTATAAAGGCCTATCTGAAATTTTATTTTGATATTTTCTAAAAACAATAAACACCAGAGGAGGTTTGAAATATTATTTAAAACGTATTTGGATACGATGATATTAATCAAATCGAGCAAATAGAGCATTTTTTGGGGTGAGTGAAAGCAGAAATTATTAGTGAAAAGCTGCTGAGCACAACGAAATATAGGCTACATTTTATTACTTGCTCTTAAGTGCTGAAACACTTAACACTGTCCTTTACTTAAGATCACCGAATAATATGCAACATCCTTAAATAAAAGGGAATTACCTATGAAGTGTCAGATAGCCTAGGAAAAAATTTATATTAGGTCTCTCCGGAGCATTTGGGCTGACAGCGTCTATCAAAACGAGGATGTAATAAAATACATTTCATTCTGAGTTATTACTAGAGAATTTCTGTGGTGTTATATTATGGATGCGTGTGCTCACTGCTCCCTCCTTTAGTGGCGAGACCACTCGATGCATGATGACAACAGTCAGTCGGCGAGTAAATGAATATAATGAATGAAAACACACAGGCCTGTGCGTGCAGACCTATAATGTAATGCTGTACAGTAACATGTCAATTGTTTGTTTGTGACGTTGATTTGGGGGATGTTCTGGGGGCGGGGTTTGCACGACGCGCTGCAAGCTAATAGCCCAACAGTGGAAACGCGACATGATTTCGGCCTCACTGCTCAACCTCCCAGGCGATTAGCCCGGTTCTATAAAAACCCGGCTCGCACTGGCTCGAGAGTGGAAATGCGGCTACTGTGCTTTAAAAAAAAATAAATAAATAAAAAGTGGACTGCATTATGGCGAGGGACCACTGTAATTAAAACAAATAATTAAAATGAATAAATAAATGAATGAAACAACTATTTTTTGTTTTCCCAACCAACCAAGCACGGACATGTAAATCTAGTTCTTGCACTTTCCGAAACACTCTATCATTTGCTTCTGTGCTAATCAAACAGGGTGGCTCGGTAGAGAAAACCAGTGCACTTCCTTGAGGCATTCTAGGAAAAAGACAAAGCAAAATGGTAATAACGTCTGAAGTGAAAAAGGTGAATCTAAGACAACAAATGTATGTTTGCGAGTATGTGTGTGATTGTAAACTCTCTCTCTCTGCTCTAATGAAAATGACTTTTTAAACATGCGTCTCCACGAGAAATGATGGATGAGAGCTCAATCCCAACACTCGTTTCTCCATCAATCAAAAGCACCATCTCTCTATCTCTCCTGCATTCCTCCATCCTTCCTCTCATCGACCCTACCTTCTCCAAACATCTCCTACACCCAGAATCATTAGCTAAAATGCTGTGGCTCCCAAAATGCATTCATGAATCAGGAAATCATGGTATCGACAGGTGGTGCGGCTCGCTGGAATTCCAATCAGCCTGGCCTGCTGCCGCCACCGGCCCCCTCTTTTGTTTGTCTAATGGTCATTTAAATGAAAGTGGAAGTGGGATCAGTCCTTTAATCTGTGCGGCCTCCAAACAGCCAGCGAAGGCCAGACGAGATGAGCCCAGACTTGCACGCTTCTGCTCTCAGGATTATGACACTGGAGAAATTTATGCACATATCATTTGGGAAGTGGGACAGAAGGTAGGAGAAGGTAGACTGAGTCTCTTTGTAACATGACAACAGATGCTGTATCTTGAAGTTTTGAAAATTAAAAAAAAAATAAGACTAAGGGTGCTTTCATACCCTACTTTTGTTTCGGAACCTGGAACTTTTGCCCCTTTAGCTTGGTTTATTTGGGCATAAATGAAACCCGCAATTGCCCTCTGATCCATGCCAAAACAATCAGTCCAAGACTAGCTAAATGGGGTGATCTTGGATCGGTTGAAACAAGCTCTAGAGCAGTTAGGTTATAGTAAGAAAGCAATATGACTAAAGCAAAACTAACAAACCAGGCTATATCACAGTGCATTATGGATATGTAATATAGGCAAGTATACACTCACTTGTCACTTTATTAGGTACACCTGTCCAACTACTTGTTAACGCAAATTTCAAATCTGCCAATCAAATGGCAGCAACTCAATGCATTTAGTCTTGTAGACATGGTCAAGTCGAGCTGCTGCAGTTCAAATCGAGCATCAGAATGGGGAAGAAAGGTGATTTAAGTGATTTTGAACATGGCATGGTTGTTGGTGCCAGACAGGCTTGTCTGAGTATTTTAGAAACTGCTGGACTACTGGGATTTACACGCACAACCGTCTGTAAGGTTTACAGAGAATGGTCCGAAAAAGATAAAATATCCAGTGAGCAGCAGTTCTGTGGGCGCAATGCCTTGTTAATGCCAGAGGTCATAGGAGAATGGCCAGACTGGTTCGAGCTGATAAAACGGCAACAGTAACTCGAATAACTACTCGTTACAACTGAGATGTGCAGAAGAGCATCTCTGAACGCACAACACGTCCAACCTTGAGGCGGATGGGCTACAGCAGCAGAAGACCACACTGGGTGCCACTCCTGTAAGCTAAGAACAGGAAACTGAGGCTACAACTCACACAGGCTCACCAAAGTTGGACAATAAAAGATTGGATAAATGTTGCCTGGTCTGATGAGTCCCGATTTCTGCTGTGACATTCGAATGGTAGGGTGAGAATTTGGCGTCAACAAGATGAAAGCATGGATCCATCCTGCCTTGTATCAATGGTTCAGGCTGGTGGTGGTGGTGTAATGGTGTGGGGGATACTTTCTTGGCACACTTTGGGCCTATTAGTACCAACTGAGCATCGTGTCACTGCCACAGCCTGCCTGAGTATTGTTGCTGACTGTGTCCATGTCCTGTTTTTGCATTTGTCTCATTTCTCATCATCATAAATTAAAATAACGGCTTATGACAGCTGAGCGGAATCATGAAAAATAAACCAAACTTACACCAAGAACAAAAAGCAACATTATAACAATTGTAATCCCTGTTTTGGATCAAAACAGTTGATCTACAGATGTGAAAGCACCCTAAAACAATTTAAAAATGACATTAATGACTTTTGCATTACCATTCAAAAGTTTGGAGTTCCAACTCTTCTGCTCAGTAGGTTATATTGAAAAATATAAATAGTTTTTTATTAAATGTGGATTAAATTTAAATGTATTCCTGCGATTTAAATCTTAATTATCAGCATCATTACGCCAGTCTTCAGTGTAACATGATCCTTCAGAAACCATTTTAACATGATGAGTTGACAGACAAAAAAAAAACTGTTATTTTGTGTGTGTGTGTGTGTGCTTATGTGTACATGTGTGTGTGGAAACTGTGATACAGAACCATTCAAAAGTACCATGAAAATTAACTTTTATTCATCAAATGTCAGATTACATTGTGTTAAAATGTTAAGAATTAAATTAAACCTATTTAAACTTTCATTTCCTCAAAGAATCCCCCAAAGTAAAAGTTACCACAGGTACACAGTTTCCTATTGAACGTGGTTTAACATATAATTTATACCTGTGATTAAAAGCTGAATTTTAAAAAAGGTAAAGGTACCACAGTTCCACAAAATTATGAAGCAGGAAATTAAACACTGATCATTTAAAAGATCATTGAGCTCAATTTGCATAACAATATCTCCAATCACTCATTTTTTTTACAGGGCTCTGCTGGTGGCGCGAGTTCATAAAACACGTCTTTACACTGTTAAATACCAGGCTACATGCCTAACAACTTCAGACACAAAGTTGTGGTTTAAGAACAAGTTTCACTGATCAAGGGCTAATCCAGAAACTACTCTTAAATTAGACTTTAAAGCACACAGTGGTGGTGGAGGATCACAGGGAAATGTTCATTAGCAGCGGTCAGAGCGTCAGTAGAGAAGAAGTCTGTGAGCTCAAGACACTCGGTGCAGGCCTGGATTTGCGTGAGAGGAGGTTTATAAATAGCAGGCCGCTCATGTACCAGCCAGCGTGACTGAAATGTTCTCAGTACGAGCACAGTTCGTGTCACAAACGTAATTACTTCTGTCCCACGGCCTGCTGATGGAATTAAGCAGCTTTTGAGAGGTCTGCTCTCTCGAGGTCTCCAAAACTCTTTTGGTTCAGTAGAGAGAGTCTAAATGTGTGTCTCGGGATACCAAAATGCTTTAATCAGACTCATGTACATTTGGGACAGGCTATTAAATTAAACACCCTCACCTGATTTAGGAAGAAGTCAGATGAGAGTTTGGACTTTAATGTCATCCTAGCTGCATCCCAAATCACATGCATTATTCTACGCCATTTTGTAGTATAAATTGTGTAATAAGTGCGTTCACACTGAAAACTCAAAAAATAATTAGTGCACTTTAATTACCCGGATGATGCACTCATTCAGCCAATAAAATGAAGTGTGGAATGATGGACACTTCACAAACTCAACGACCGCAGCTTTGCTCACGTAGCGGAAGGGGCGGAGCTATCGGACGCACATGTTGGATAACTTTATTTTGGATGGTGAAAGCAAAATTCTTCTACGGGCGTGATTATAGCGCCTCCCGATGGTGAATGCAGTTATACTCATGGCAAGTATTACTTGATAGTTTGGTCATTTATTTCATTGATTTGGCAACCGTCAAACGTCATCAGGGAAATGGTTTGAATTTCCTCATAGTAAAAAAACATTTGGGACGACACATACATATACTATGCTGTTGAGTGTGTAAGTGCATAAGTACATAGTGCATGAGTGCATAGTGTGCCATTTGAGCTCTTGTCTCATAAAACAAAAAGAGAGCCTCTATAGGGTTGAATCCCAGTACATACTATCCCACTCGACGCCAAAAATTGTTTCCTGTCAAATGTACACAGCTAGGAAAATATGCTTGCTGCTTGGAGCACTATTTTTAGTATCCAAATGAATGTCCTTGCTACAATGAAAGTGTGTGTTTTGGTGACACTTCACACACAAATGTGCTTAAGGTCAATTGTGCTAAAAAAGTGAAACAAGTGTTGAAAAAGCTTTGCAATAACAAATTTTGCCTGCACAATATCACAAAGTAATACTGTTAAGTCAGGACAAACTAAACCAAAGTGAAAGAACTAGCGATGATGATAACTGATTGTGTTGTTGCCCTGTTTTGTTGTCCAGTCTGGATCAAAAAGTTGCACATGAGCACAATAAATGAAAGACAGCCGAACCGTGCCCAATCGTGTTTGACCCTCTAATCCCAGTCCGTTTGGCAAGTGTGAGCACTGTGCTGGGGTCTTGTAGTGGACACATGTAGAGTAAGTGCAAAGCACATCAAGTGATGTGATGTCACTTTTAAGGAACTGTTGCATATGGATTCAGAGCTCATTCTGTCAATGAACGGGAACTGTCATAGTTTATCAAAGGTGCAAACTGCTCAGCAGACCTTCTAATACTTGCAGCATGATGACCTGAAAATGTATGAGCATCAAAAGGAGATGATCCATTCAGTAATATATTTGGCTGTGGGTCAATGAGTCCCAAAACAATGCACAACCATATAACTAAAACAATGTCCATTGTACTGAGCAAGAGCACTTGTCTTTCTGATTTCTACCAATGCCAAGTTCAGATTGCATGATTTTAGCTCTGATTTTGACTCGCCGATAGGTTTTGTGAAATCGTCGACAAATGCCTGAAATCACAGGCAAATCGGTGCTTGTTCACGTGAGCGACAATCATACAGTATGAACTACCAAGGACGTGATATGAGAGAATCGCAGATGAGTCGCCGACGCCCGTGAGATATTTGGTATGCTAAATATGTGGAGCTGTCAGCGATTCAAATCATGCTGTGTGAAATGTGTTCTGATTGAAAATAACATCGGCGATCACCTACAGCCAATGAGAGAGCAGCATTCACTAGTACAGGTACCTGCAGGCCAGCGAAGGCTGTGGGAGAAGTTAAAAGCATTCATTTTTAGTTTATTTGGACCCAAGGAATAAAGGAAAAACTAGTGGAAATTTGGCAGGAACACTGTGTCTGTTTGACGTGTCATCTGATCAATATCACAATCAGGTCGAAGAGTAAAAAAAAAAAAGATTGTTAATTCTCTTCAAAAGAGATTGTTAATTCTCTTCAAAAGCCAGGTGAGCAACACAAGTTTCTAAAGCTAAAGCCTTCTTTTTCCATTATGTAGTTAATAATGAAAGATGCATTACGTGACCTCGCGTTGTTTTCATGTCACTTTTCGCATTTGTTTGGTTGTGAGACGAAGTTTGGACAAAAGTTGTCTGTGATTCTTCCAATTTTAAAGTCATGCAGTGTGAACTCTCCTGTCGCCGATCCAGCCTACAGTGTAAACACAGCACCGACAGAATGATACCGCAGAAAGTCATGCAGTGTGAAAACATCCGTGACACGACTACTTTGAAAATCATGCAGTCTGAACTCGGCATAGGGGTGTTTTCACACCTAGACTTTTGGAACCTTTTCAGAACCTGGCGTGTTTCCCCAGTTAGCATATTTCGTTTAGGCTATGTGAATGCAGAAATCGCTCTCGGATCCGTACCAAAACAATCGGCCTGAGATCGCCTGAATAAGGTGGTTTCAGCAAGATTGAAACGAACTCTGAAGTGGATCGATTGTAGTGAGAAAGCGATACAATCCAACGAACCAGGCTATTATGACAGTGTTTTATGGATAATAGGCATATATGGCTATATGAAAAGAGAATGATGAGTAGGGCGGGATGTCATTCCTACCGGTAAATGTGCGTTTCATGTCAAACATGAAAGTGAAAGCATGCTGAACTATTAACGAGAGCTGTTTATCCGGACTCTGACCAATCTATGACTTGAGAGTATGACTTGTTTTAGCTATTTTGGTCTGTTTAGAAAATTTTGCCATGTGAAAGCGAACCGCACCAAGAACAAAGTGCAACAATGTAATAATTTGAATCCCTCTTTCAGAACAAAACAATTGATCTACATGTGTGAAAGCACCCTAAAAGGTCATCAATGATGCAAGCATGCTCAGGGTTGGAAAGTAAAAATGTAAGTGTAGTGTGGGACATTGAGGGAGGGGGACAAAAGGTTGTGCAAGGCGATTGTGCTGAGTGTGAGTTCACCCTAAAATGAGAACATGTGTTCTGTGCCTGTGGGAGAGGATGTCTTTTTCATACCGGCAGGTGGCAGTTATAGTTATTCCACAAAGGAAAACTGGAACTAGCGCTGCACATATACAAAAAGACCTTTTTCACAGTATGAAGTCAGTTGAAGTCAGAATTATTAACCCCCCTGTTTTTTTTCCCCCCAATTTCTGTTTAACAGAGAGAAGATTTTTTTCAACACATTTCTAAACATGATAGTTTTAATAACTCATTTTAAATAACTGATGTATTTTATCTTTGCCATGATGACAGTAAATAATATTTGACTACATATTTTTCAAGACACTTCTATACAGTTTAAAGAGACATTTAAAGGCTTAATTAGGATAATT
This sequence comes from Danio aesculapii, assembly GCF_903798145.1. Taxonomy (NCBI): domain Eukaryota; kingdom Metazoa; phylum Chordata; class Actinopteri; order Cypriniformes; family Danionidae; genus Danio; species Danio aesculapii. The sequence continues at coordinate 23,062,096 of NC_079443.1, forward strand.
AGGTTAACTAGACGGGATAGGGTAATTAGGCAAGTTACTGTATAATGATGGTTTGTTCTGTAGACAGTCGAAAAAAAATAGCTTAAAGGGGGTAATAATTTTGACCTTAAAAGGCACCTAGGTTAGCCCTTTTTTCAGATTTAATATAAGTGTTTTGCGTCTACAGAATGTGTCTGTAAAGTTTTAGCTCAAAACACCCATCAGATTTTTTATTAAACCTTTTAATAAATTCCTATTTATACATATTTTAACTGGGTGGCGGTTTTGGTGTACTGGTCCTTTAAGGCTAGTCCTCCCCGCCCACCGTTTCTACGTGCCTTTCTGCGTGCCTTAATCTCCTCCCTCGGCTGCGTCAGACAACAGACAGACTTAAAGGAAGCACATCTCACGAAGCGATTGTGAGAAATACTACAGTAAGAACTACAGTAAGTTTACACGTGCACACGCACACACAGATACACGTGCACACACACACGGCAGCAGACACACACACACACACACACACACAAACACACACACACACACACACAGATCGCCCGTTAAGCTTTGCACTCTTTTTGCACGCAAATGTGACAGGCTACAGGTTAATCTCCACTGCTGTATGGATACCTGTTATGTTAATGTACAAAATAAACCTGATTTAACGTCCACAAACCGGGATTGAAGTGTCTTCCTTTATAATTGTTCTGACACGTGGCTGTGCTGATGAAGTAAAGCTAAACTAAATCGCTGTAATTCATAACACACATGCACTGTTTTAAAACATGTGAAACTTACTCTTGATCACATTTGATGATGATTGATGATCCTAGCAAACTGAACAGACCTTTTATTCCCGGTTGCTTTGCGCACGTCCTCTCTTGTTGATATGATTATACACGTGACTACCGGGACATGTTAATACGCGAAGCTGTCAATCAATTCGGTGGGCGGGGGGACCGCACTCCTACGTAAAGTTGCGGTCGATCTGAAAACTGCTCCAATTGGTCCACCGTTTTTATGTTGCTAAATTGAAAAACAAGGACTGGGTGTGTTTATATCACCCCAATATGACGGGCTACACACCATACATGCACATATGTCTGTCCAAACAGCTTGAAAAGTAGATTTTTCACCATAGGTGCCCTTAAAAATGTTTCATGAAAAAAATTTACAATGCTTTTATTCTAGCCGAAATAAAACAAATAAGACTTTCTCCAGAAGAAAAAAATATTATCAGTGAAAATGTCCTTGCTCTGTTAAACATCATTTAGGAAATGATGAAAAAAAAAATCAAAGCGGGGCTAAAAATTCTGACTTCAACTCTATACTTCTCGCCACTGAGGGATAAGCTTCTGTGAATATGTTTGAAAATATGATAATCTGAGAGGAGACAAGCGGAACAAATCAAACAAACTAGCCTGACAGAAGTTCACTAACAGCCCACCTGTCAGCTTGGTGTGTCCCAGAAATATAAAGAAATATATATTTCTTTGTGGACTATATTGACCTTATTCTTCAATGTGGAGGTACGCGCGTTTTTGCGATTGCTTTAGAACTTCTAATTCAGTTGCCTATGGGAGAAATGACTTGGAATAATATACAGCAGAAACCTGTCAAAACTACTTGCTCTACAAACAAGTGTTTGCATGACTATACAAAGTAGAATTATATAATAAGAAAATATCAGTTTGCAACATCAAACAGCATAACGAACTGTTTTTAACATCTAAAAATGAATGGAAGTGAATGAGACGGGAAGTCTCACACCAAAAATATTCAAGTGGCTGCGCCCGCTTGTACATGGAGAAAAAGGTGAATAATAGTAAGTTGGAAAACAGACAACACAGAAAAGGTTTATATACTACTACTACTACTAATAATAATAATAATAATAATAATAATTCCATAAATTTATATAGCACTTTTCTAGACACTCTAAGCGCTTTACACATTTTGGGGCTGAATCCATCCACCATAAGTGTGCAGCATCCACCTGGATGATGCAATGGCAGCCATATTTCACCAGACCACACACCAGCTGATTAGTAGAGAGGAGACAGAGTGATGAAGCCAATCATGATACGAGGATAGTTAGGAGGCCATGATGGACAGAGGCCAGTGGGCAACTTTGGCCAGGATGCCGAGGTTAAACCCCTTCACTTATTCGAATAACATCCTGGGATTTTTAACGACCACAGAGAGTCAGGACTTCAGTTTAATGTCTCATACATAAGAAAGATTTATATAGTCGAAAGCAAAATTATTAGCCCTGCTTTGATTTTTTTTTTTTGCCAATGACTTTATGATAAGTGGCGAAAATGCTAGCATATTGATATAACGAATTTTAAAGACCCATTCACAAAAAATTATACCACAACTACATAAAAACACATGGAAGCACTATCACTGGAATCACTTGAGTGAGTTACTAAAACCCGGACAGTCAATCACAATCTCTTCAAACCTTCAGTGTCTGCTTACAATAAACACAATGCTATTCTTAAATACAGTTATCATTCTTGCTATTCACTCATTCCACTATGTATAAAATAGCCGCTCTAGCGTATTTTCAAGATGGCTGCCAAATCAACTCTAACAGACACCGCAAAGAGAGAGCCGTCTCGAGTCTGTCACACAGAAAGATGAACCTCCAGAAGTTCACAGCGAAGAAATGTGTAGCGAATCATCTGAAAGGTCAGCTGTCGTCGTGTCAGTCGTGCTCTCCTGTCACACTCAGAAACACTTACTCTCAGTTCATAAGTGTAGGCTTCAGGAAGCAGCTTTCTGTGAGTTACACTCCTCCAAACCTCATGTCCCTGAGTCTGTCAATCAAACTCAACGGTGTATTCAGGCAGGCAGAGGATAGAGACACACGTGCCCGTTACAGTTCAGACACACTGACATCCTCCACACACTGTAAACCTGTTCTCCATCATGCCGGATGGCATCAATCACCTCAGCGCAGGTATTAAAAACCTCTAATCTTGGGCTGTTGTGATATTTTTGCAGCAGGAGATGTATGGCTTTGATAATTGCCTACGGCGGACTTTTAAAAGGCATCTCATAATTACGGCTCACCTTTATTGGGTTAGCATGTGTATCAGGGGTCGCTGGATCTCGGAGACTGATGGCTGTGGGTGGAGGGGTCTGTCACTTTTGGAGTGCAGGGTGATGGATGGTCACTCGCACTGGTAACCAGCACACACACAGACCATTAAACCTGGCCCTAATACCAGCACGCAGCCGGAGCTTTCTTCTTGTTTTGATGTAATAAAGATTGTATCGATCAATCAGAAAGTCATTATGAGCTCGATCACTGTAGGCAGGGCAGTTTTCGAATGCGTGAGTGTGATTGTCGGGCCACACAGAACTGTGAGCTGAGCTGAGTAAATGTGTCATGAACAGAAGAAACAAGTATTATAGGAGTCTAGGTCAGTGTTGTCAAACAGGGGCCTCCAGGATGGGGCTTCAAGTGGTAGCCAGATCCATATAGCCTATAGACATAAATATAGGTCAAGATTACATTTGAGTTATAATGGCATCTTTTAAAAACCTGTTGACCTTATGTTGGTGGATTGCGGAGCTTACGCAAACATATTCATATTTCTATGAGCAGATGGTTTCCTAAAGGTGCAGTATGTAAGATTGACACATGGTGGTTGAACTAAGTATTGCAGTCCAAATTCAAAACACTTTTTCATCCAGGCCCTCCTTCAATGACTCCATGCAAATTAATTTAGACAGATTGATGACACTAACAGGAGCGAGTGTGCCTGACAAAAGAGAATCTTCTATTTCTCACGGCTGACCAACAGCATAAACTACTATGACAATGATCACCTCAGGTACTGATTATGTGCTTTATTCATTCTTAAATCCTACCAATGTGAGTTTGAATACCGTTTGTGACATTTATTGGCATACTGAAAGCAACATAAGATAGTTTACCTCAGATTATAAAAACAAGAAACAGTTTGAAATTGAACGTTAGAACTCAACTATGACAACAAATATCAACAGCCCATTTCACACATACAGACCTTTCCAGAAAATTACCGGCAATTTTCCAGAAAAGTTCTGTATGTGTGAACAGGCCCTATTTGAAAATACTGGTAAATTCGTTACGGCAATTTTCCGGAAAGAGAAGTTGTAACATTACTGATAATTTGCCGGAATGCTGCGTTGGGTGAACGCAGAAGGAAAATTGCCAGGAAAAAAGCACGTTCACATCTAGAACGCGTTGACGTGAGCTGTCTACTCCAGCAAATAAGAACAATCAGATGCTTTCACATCCACGCTGTTTATGAAAATAATAGCCTTTGAATATTTTTCCAGACACATTTAGCTGCTAAATGTTAGTCAGATAACCTTTTTACGTTCCTTCTTAATGCCAACTGTGTAAAAAATGATCAATAAAATGCTTATGATAAACCGCTGTTGACCTTGAAGCTCTGCTTCAGTCGATTGACGCATGTGCATGTGAAGCAGCCTATGAGTGCCAGCACACACACATATTATGTACATCTTAAAATGCGAGAGTGTTTCTCCATATGTCTTCATCGAAGTTGTTCACAATACTTATCCATCCACAGAGTTTGTAATGTCGTCATCAAATGTTAACCAATACAAGCTGAGTTTAGAGCTCATTTCTGGTTAATGATGTTAGAATTTACCGGTATTTTGAAACAAATGTGAGAATGGTCTTTTCTGGAAAAATTCCATTACGTCCTCCAAGTCATTCTGGAAATTTTCCGGATATTTACCGATATCACTGTGTGAAAGGGGCTAATGTCTCAACATGCTGTTAAAGAGCTTTAATGTGTATTAATTAGATTCTAAACCTTACATATATATATATATATATATATATATATATATATATATATATATATATATATATATATATATACAGTATATATAGAGTCAAATTATTTTTTTTTTTGTATTTTGTTTGATAATAACAGAGCAAGAAATTTTTACACAGTAATTCCTATAATGCAAGTCTTATTTATTTATTTCAGCTAGAATAAAACAGTAAGGTCAATATTATTAGTCCTCTAGAGCAATATTATTTTTCAATTGTCTATAGAACAAAGCATCGTTATAAAATGACTTGCCTAATTACCCTAACTTGTCTAGATAAACTAATTATCCAAGTTAAGCCTTTAAATTGCACTTTAGGCTGCAATAAATAAACTAAAACTAATATCTTGAAAAGTATCTAGTAAAATATAATGTACTGTCATCATGGCAAAAATAAAATAAAATAGTATATATATATATATATATATATATATATATATATATATATATATATATATATATATATATATATATATATATATATATTTATTTATTTATGACAGTATACATATACACAGTTGAAGTCAGAATTATTAGCCCCCCTTTGAATTTCTTTTTTAAATATTTCCCAAATGCTGTTTAACAGAGTAAGGGAATTTTCACAGTATGTCTGGTAATATTTTTTCCTCTGGAGAAAGTTTTATTTGTTTTATTTTGGGTAGAATAAAAGCAGTTTGTAAGTTTAAAAAAAAAAACATTTTAAGGTCAAAAGTCTACAGAATAAACCATGATTATACAACAACTTGCCTAATTACCCTAACCTACCTAGTTAACCTAATTAACCTAGTTAAGCCTTTCAATGTCAGTTTACGCTGTATAGAAGTGTCTTGATAAATATTTAGTAAAATATGGCAAAGATAAAATCATGAGTTATTATTTTTAGAAATGTGTTGGAAAAATCTTAAAACATTGGGGAAAAAATAAACATGGGGCTAATAATTTGTGGGGAGTGGGGGGGGGGGTTGTGGTCTAATAATTCTGATATTTACTTTAAAGAGCAGGGGTTATGATTTTAATTTCATATAATTACTAGGGGAAAAATGCAGTGTTAATTTTTGTAATGCCAAGCACTATAATAATTTACAGGGTAGAAATGCTAAATATTGGTTACACTATTCTGAGTTCACTTTGTGTGACTTGTTTTAACTATAAATATCTTAACAATTACATCAACCAACTCATATTAAGGCATTAACAGCCTGTTAGGTTACAGACAGCCTCATTGTTGGGGTTAGCAGGATTAGCTGGCATACTTATAGTTACTCATAGCCAGCAGAATGTCTGTTGTGAGTTATTAAAATAACATTTTAGCAAATATTAAGCAGTCTACTATATGCTTTAATAACTGCTAGTTGACACATGGTTGCAAAGTTGCTTATGCGAAGTAGAATGCCTAAAGTACACCATCAAAATAAAGACTAACATTTTTGTAAATCCATTTGCTCAATGAGGGCACCATAAATAACGGGAACGATCATAAAAATGCTGAGAACCACAGCTCACAGAGTGGAAATATTAATTAAAACAAGATAAAAAAAAAAAAAAAACTTGAAAGTGCACTGAATGCAAATTCTTAGCTTAAACCTCTGAAGATGTGATTCATTAATGATTCACCAGCAGAAACGCACTCCAATTCAAAATTAAGTTTTGGTGTCTGAATTTAACAGTGACTAACCAATTGTTGCTGCAAAAAGCTCAGTGTATTTGTGAGCTTCTCAGTCACAGTCTGGAGGCAAAGCTAACTGAACAATCGCATGTGCGCACAACACTGCAGCGCCTTCATAATCAGCCGTGACTAACAGAGACGGCTGAACAAAAGTTACACAGCAGAAGAGGTGACTTCATCACTTATCGGGATGTGTCTAAATTCATCCAAGTACACCTGGGGAAATGCTCTAACACACACAGAGAAACAAACAGATGGCTTTCTACAGCGCAAATTAATCTATCAATTCCAATCAGCGAAATATGGCAGCTTTCAACTTGAATCAACAACAAACTCGCTCTCAATCGTGTACAGAGATTAGCGTGCGGGCAAACGCAAATGAGACAGAGAGAAAGAGAGAGAGAGAGAACAGTGTGGCATCAGGGCTCTCAACAGGCCAACGCTTGGCAGAGACAGGCATGTTTTCAAAGTCAAAATTACACAAGAGACAATGCATCAGACAATGAGCAGCACAGTCGGCGCTCGCCACAGCCAAACTTCAGAGGAGTTCTGCACAAACACATGCTGAACAATATACAGTTTTCAATACATCTGCTCTAGGCTGATCAACTGACCAGTGCAAAATGTTTCGGAAGGATAGGAAACATTTCATGAAAATGTATGGCTCTGATATTTCACACTTATTTTTGCTCACTTGTTTTAGCAACCAGTTTATTATCATTATTATTATTATTATTATTATTTTATTTTTTATTTTTTGCTCAAATACATGTAGTATTGGTGAGCATATTGTTTGGTTTATTAGACAAAATAGCCCACATTTTAAATTGTTCTTTATATGAGATGACTATCTCTTTCTCTCAAACAAACAAACAAACAAACAAACAAACAAACAAACAAACAAACAAACAAACAAACAAACAAACAAACAAAGCAATAATAAATGACAAAACATGTATTTTTTCCCAGTGATGGGTTGCAGCTGGAAGGGCATCCGCTTCATAAAACATATGCTGGATAAGTTGGTGGTTCATTCCGCTGTGGCGAAACTGAATTATTAAAGGGACTAAGCCGAAAAGAAAATGAATGAATGAATGAATGAAATCATGTATTTGCACTTATTCCATCAAGTAAAAAGCTGTTAGGAGACACACAAGTAACTTTTTGTTAACACTTTATATTGTCACAATTCACGCTGTTAACAAACTATAAACTAAGTCCATCACCTCAATAAACTACTAATTAGTGGCTAAAAGGAATATATTTGATTATCTATGTCTCTTTTTCATTAAAAACTGTATTTGTATTGCTTAAAGTTGATATATTAACTAAACATCTACTGTTGAGTGTGATGTGCTTTGTATACTAATGAAGCATTTTTGCAGATGAAGCTGATAGAAGGCCTGGTTTGTCTAAAATGAACTTGAGCTCTGCAGCTAAACGTCCTGTGAGCAGAGATGGGTTGAAACTGAACACAGAATATGTGCAGTTGAGGAAGTCTTATGCTTTTAATGTTGTGCATAGAATTTGTAAAAAAAGAGGACGTATGTATGGGTGCGGCCAATGGAGGACTGGAGAATGATTGACAAGTGACGAATTTCACTAAACTCCACCTGCTAATATCAGCTGACTATAAAACTTGAAGGCAGGAAATGAAAGTGGTTGCGCATGTCCTGATTGTAATCCTTTCATTGCATTGGGGATACTGGAATTCTATGAATTGAATTATTTATTTGTAACCAATAAATTACTAATATTTTAGACATTGAAGAAAAACCTCTCCTGACCTTTTTTATTGAACACACATGGATATTCTAACAACAGTTAGTAAGGTAGTTACTAACTATTAACAAAACTATTACCTCACTAAACTACTAATTAGTGGCTTATTGATAGTTAGTAAGGTAGAAGTTGGGTTTTGGATTCGAATCGGATTAGGGATGTAAAATAAGGTCACACTTTATAAGCAGTTAATATCTTAATAATAGGCAAGTAATAAGCCAGTAATTAATAGTGTGAATTGTGACAAACTAAAGTGTTACAAACTTTATTCATTATTTATGTTGTCTTCAAAAAGCACACTTCACTTCATTACTCCAGTTGAAATGTTTGTTACAAACTGTTGTCAAGATGTATATGACATAGTGAAACATCAGTGCATTAGATATTATGAAACTAAACTCTCTGATTTACTGAAAAATTCTCATCAGTACACTGTAAAATGTGAGTGAGTAAGCATGTAAAGAAATTGAGAACATTTTTAACTGTTAGGTTGACTTATTATTATTATTATTTATATAGAAATTAAGGTTTTAAAGCAAACTATTAACTAAAATTATTACCTCACTAAACTACTATTCTGATTCTGTTTGTGGACTTCAGTTCTGCCTTTAACACCATCGTCCCATCACTGCTTGAGTACAAACTGGCCCAGCTCTCTGTTCCTAGCTCTGTCTGTCAATGGATCACCAGCTTTCTGACAGATAGACAGCAGCTAGTCAGAATGGGCAAAATCACATCCGACAGCCGCACCATCAGCACTGGTGCCCCCCAGGGATGTGTTCTTTCTCCACTGCTCTTCTCCCTGTACACCAACGACTGCACTGCAAAAGACCCCTCCATCAAACTCATTACGTTTGCAGACGACACTACTGTTATCGGCCTCATCCAGAACGGTGACGAGTGCATACAGACAGGAGGTGGAGCGGCTGGCGTTATGGTGCAGATACAACAACCTGGTACTGAACACGCTAAAAACAGTGGAGATGATAGTGGACTTCAGGAGAAACCCCCCTGCACTCCCCCCACTCACCATCATGAACAGCACTGTGGCTGCAGTAGAGTCATTCAGGTTCCTGGGCACCACCATCTCTCAGGATCTGAAGTGGGACATTCATATAGACTCTATTGTGAAGAAAGCCCAGCAGAGACTGTACTTCCTTCGTCAGCTGAGGAAGTTCAACCTGCCACAGGAGCTACTCGTACAGTTCTACTCAGCTGTCATCCAATCCATCCTCTGCACTTCAATCACCGTCTGGTTCGGCTCAGCTGCCAAAACCGACCTCCGTAGACTACAGCGAATAGTCCGGACTGCTGAACGAATCACTGGCACAACCCTTCCTACACTTCAAGAACTGTACTCTTCCAGAGTGAGTAAAAGGGCTCGCAAAATCACTCTGGACGCCTCACACCCAGCACACTACCTGTTCCAACTGTTACCGTCTGGTCGGCACTTCAGAGCACCAAGCACAAAAACAGCCAGACACAGGAAAAGTTTCTTTCCTCAGGCTGTCTACCTTATGAACAGTTAAATATTCCCCTACTGAGCAATAAATATGTACAATACTTTCTCATACGCACTTGTACACAGCACCTTATATCAATATACAATGCAATACTTTCTACATTCGCACTTGTACACAGCACCTTATAACCTGTATATTTATAACAATCTGTACATACAACTCAACATCCAGGTTTCTTCACTAACCGCATCTGTTTAATGTTTATCATTTTTTATTATTATTATTATTATTTTATCATATTTATTTTGTGTCGTCACTTGTCACTTTATGTACACTGGAAGCTTCTGTAGCCAAAACAAATTCCTTGTGTGTGTGAAGCACACTTGGCAATAAAACTGATTCTGATTCTGATACTAATCAGTGGCTTATTAATCATTACTAAGGTAGAAGTACGGTTTAGGATTTAGATAGGATTAAGGATGTAGAATAAGATCAAACTTTATAAGCAGTTAATATCTTAATATTAGCCATTTTTAAAGTTTACTTATTATTTTTTTTCTTTAAAAATGACGGTTTTAAGTCAAACTAAAATTATTATCTCACTAATCTACTAGTGAGTGGCTTATTAATCATTAGTAAGGTAGAAGATGGGTTTAGGTTTGGATAGGATTAGGAATGTAGAATAAGATCATACTTTATAAGCAGTTAATATCTTAATAATGGGCAGGTAATAAGCCAGTTATTAATAGCGTAAATTGTAACAAATTAAAGGGTTACCAATTTTGTTACTCATAGTTCGTGTTGTCTTCAAAAACACACTTCAATTCATTACTCCAGTTGACATGTTTAATACGGGTGACGGGGTGGTGCAGTGGGTAGCACATTCGCCTCACAGTTCGTGCTTTGGCTGGGTCAGTTGGCATTTCTGTGTGGAGTTTGGATGTTCTCCCGTGTTTGCGTGTGCTCCAGGTTCCCCCACAAGTCCAAAGACATGTGGTACAGGTGAATTTGGTATGCTAAAATTGACCGTAGTGTATTTGTGTGAATGAGAGTGTAAGGATGTTTCCCAGTGATGGGTTGCGGCTGGAAGGGCATCCGCTGCGTAAAAACATATGCTGGATAAGTTGGCGGTTCATTCCGCTGTGGCGACTCCAAATTAATAAAGGGACTAAGCCGGAAATAAAATAAATGAATGAATATGCTTGTTGCAAACTGTGGCCAAGATTTACTATGACATGTAGTGAAATATCAGTGCTAACAACCCCACTGAAACATTGATTTTAGGACATATAGTAACCCCTGAGATTGACTTACAGATGCAACATTTATGAAAGGAGTGCATTTGAGTGAATCACACAGGGTGATATTCTAAGCCATGCATTACTGGTAATTGTGGCATTATGGTATTTAAAGCCCACCCTAAAAACATGAGCCAACTCATTTTGTGCCTTTGTATATGAAACATTCCTTAGAATTCCATCATCTGCTTGGTTTGCTTGTGCTCTATATGTGCTGGTTTATAAGCTGTGTTAGATATTATGAAATTAAGCTCTTAAATTCAAAGTAAAATTCCCATCAGTACACTGTAAAATGTGAGCAAGTAAACCTGTAAAGAAATTAGAACACTTTTACCTGTTAAGTTGATTTAACTTATATTTTATAAATTATGCACATGGTTTTAAGGCAATGGGTTAAAAAAAAAAAGTTAAATCTATGTGTTTTGCTGTAAATATGGTAGAAAATATTGTACATTTGCATTTTACAATAGCATGTTTTGAATGTTCTGTTATATTTAACTACTTTTAGACAAGCTTGGCTACCTTGCACTCTAAAAAATGCATGATTAGTGTTGAGACAACATGAAGTAATTAAGTTAACTTATTTGTTTGAAAAAATGTACGTCAATTGAACATGAAGCAATTAAGTTTTGTCCCCCCCCAAAAAAACTCAAGAACTGTGTTGTTTCAGCTCATTTAAGATAAGTAGATTCAACAAACAGCCAACATTATTTTTTGAGTGTACAGTAGCTTTAACCTAGAGTTTAAATCTATTCAGTCAGACATCCATGGCTTTTGATATAAATGTGCTGGATAGGACTTGATTTTTCCCATGGGAGTTGTATGGATCATCATAGTTTGATACATTTTGTGATTGGTTTATAAGAGCGACTCTTATAAATTTAATGTTAAGCGCAACAATAAAGAATGAATGTGGGGCAGTCATGACTAAATGGTCAAGATTTGAGCCCTGATCCCGGCAGGGATTCCACAGTCCAAACCACCACAGAGTTGATGTGTCATATACACGAGTGACTTTTAAAATGTTGTTTTATAATGAAAATAATCCTCAATATTTGACCATTCACTCTCACTGGGCATGTGCATATTTTTGTCATCTATACTAATGGATGTGTAATAGTCATATAAGAGGGGCTTAAAAAAAGCAGGGAGCTATAAATAATTAAATAATAGTGAAGGAGACCAGTTTGTGTTTCTGTCCACATTAACTGAAATTTATATTGAATTTAATCGAAAATGTTATTTATTTTTTTTTTTTTTTAATGCTCTCTTTCGTAGGTAGACAATGCCAGAATAGTGTGGATATCAGGTGTAACCATAAGAAATATATAGTTTTTTTAATGATTTATTTTTGGCCTTTTTGCCTTTATTAGATAGGACAGTATCGAGACAGGAAGCAAAGTTGGAGAGAGAGAAGGGGGTAGGGTACGAAAATGTCCTTGAGGCGGGATTCGAACTCGGGACGCACTGACTAGCTACTGCACCATATATCGGCATGCTAACCACTAGGCTATTGCGCCGACTGAAATGTATAATTTTAAATGAAAATGCATTAGTATAAACCACATCTGAGGTGTGTGTTCACTGCAGTGTGTGTACACTTAAATGGGTTAAATGTAAAGCACAAATTTTGAGTATAAGACACCATATTTGGCAAAGTCATAACTGACTTAAAACAAAAAAATATAATATTTAATCTTGATTTCATAGTAATCCAAGCCTAAACGCTAGAGAGAGAGAGAGAGAGAGAGAGAGAGAGAGAGAGAGAGATAGAGAGAGAGAGAGAGAGAGAGAGAGAGAGAGAGAGAGAGAGAGAGATAGAGAGATAGAGAGAGAGAGAGTTTTGTTGGAGAGAAACAAAGAGATGGAAAAGCCTGAAGAAGGAGCTTCTGGAAAGCATCCCAGCTCCTGACTGAGTGATATATGGAGAGAGAAAAACCACTCAACGACAGCCAAAGAGAGAAAGAAATCTTAGTTTTAGACAGTAAGCATTTATCTGTCTCTCAATCAACGCACCTGCCTGTGTGTTTGTGTGTGTGAGAGGAAGAGAGAGAGAAAACTCCTGACTCAGTCTTTGAACATTTGGAGGTGAGAAGACATAAACACACACTGTCTGAAAGCGCCTGTTCAGCACACAAGCCTTAAATACTTTTACAATGCTGTATAACCTTATACAAAGCTTCTGAGCTGTTTATTTATGTTCTTCTTCGAAAGACAAATATTGGGCATCGAGCAGGAATCCAAACAAATAGGTTTAAAATAGAAAAGTAAAACATCACCAACAAAATAACTTTAAAAATACTTATCCAGACTACATTTAGTAAATAATTAGACCTACACTACCTGACAAAAGTCTTGTCATCAATCCCAGTTGAAAGAGCAACAAAAAATAACTCGACTTCTAGTTGATCATTTGGAAAAGTGGCAGAAAGTAGATTTTTCCCATGAATCATCTGTAGAACTGAACCTGGAACCCGCATGGACCCAAGAGTCTCAAAGAAATCAGTCAAATTTGGTGAAGGAAAAATTATGCCAGAGATCTGCAGAGTGGATGTCAACATCAACAGTCTGAGGTACAGTCTCAAGACATTTGTGCTGTCCATTGCATTACAAACCACAGAAGAGGGCAAATTATTCAACAGGATAGCGTTCCTTCTCATAATTCAGCCTCAACATCAAAGTTCCAGAAAGCAAAGAAGGTCAAGGTGCTCCAGGATTGGCCAGCCCAGTCACCAGACATGGACATTATTGAGCATATCTGAGGTAAGATGAAGGAGGAGGCATTGAAGATGAATCCAAAGAATCTTGATGAACTCTGGGAGTCCTGCAAAAACACTTTGTTTACCATCCCAGACGACTTTATTAATAAGTTATTTGAGTCATTGCAGAGATGTATGGATGCCGTCAATCAAGCTCATGGAAGTCACACTGGGAGTTCCACTGCACAATGACTTTAAATTCTATACTGTACATTATTTCTGTTTAGTGACAACAGCTAGACCTTACTGTCCTAATGAAATAATTAAAAATCAAGGCATGATCATATTTTATTTTGGTAAAATAAGCCTAATGTAGAGGCCTTTGCCTTTCACATTAGCCATTTTTTGTGTGTTTGAACAATACAATCATATTAACCATAACAAGGGATGACATCAAGTACAATAATAAACAAGGACAATTATATATAAGTAAATAAAATAATAACAAAATACGATAATAAAAAACAGGGTACAGAGGCAAACTATCAAATTAGATATTATTTACAAAGTCCTTATTAAATTTCAGTTTTTAACACTTTTTTTTGCTGTAAACATTTTGTAAAGTTGTAATTAAACAATTTAAGTCACAAAGATAATTTAGCAAATTAGGTAATGATGAAGAACAATTACATTTGTGAATATGATTTTTACCCAGTAAAATAAATCAATTGCTTATACATTCTATGTTATGTTTGTCATGAGAAAAGTAACATTATATCCCACATTGAAAAATTAATGTTAAACTTATATTTAGATGTAAAAAAAAAGACGGATAAATCAGACCAAAACACTTTAACATGTGGGAATTTAACAAAAAGATGATCAATATATTCGATACTTGAGTTACAGAAGACACAATTTGAATTAGGATTACTGAATTTAGATACAATCTCATTTGTGGGGTAGATGTTGTGTAACACTTTTAAACGTGAATCTTTAACTTTGTTGGGAACAAAATTTGTAAGGTAAGAGCCAAGCCTTCATATAAGCCACTTCTGATACCAAATGATCAACTAAAAGTCAAGTTATTATTTGTTGTTCCTAAAACTTGAATAGGCAACAAGACTTTTATCAGGTAGTGTGTATATTTAGAATTATATATTTATATCTACAAATTTAGCACAGTAAAATAAAAAATAAATAAAATAAAGGAAATTATTAGATTCTCTTTATTTACAATATTTCTTTGAGTAAATTGTGAGTAAATAATATGTGTGTTGTTCTTTTCTACAAGCTAGTGATGATATTATTTATAAAAAGGAGAAATATAAAATGTGTATATATTTTTAAACTCTACACCAAAGTTATAATTTAATAAGAGTTAAAAAAAACATATATATATATTTATGTATATATATGTGAAATTTATCCGACCTTTAAATACAATATTTTTTTCCTCTAACATGTAACAAGTAAATCTGATACATTTAGCGATATCTTAATTGTATTCCAAAGCTGTATTTGTGTTATTAATTGTCGTTATTTTTACAACTGCATTTAATTATTTACATTCTGCATTCTTCCCTGCATTATCTACACACATTATTGGTTAAATTGTTTTGGGTTGTGGCCAAGTTGAGAAACACTGCACTGCTCAAAATAAAAGAAAAAGAGAAAAGAAAAACACTTCTTCCGCACTTAGACGCATCATATCACAGCACAGAGAACATCTGAAACAATCTCCTCCATCTGCAACACAAATGATGACACACTTGCACACACAGCCTGCATCAAGCTTTCATTCTTGCCAATTTAATTCCACTAAATGTCCTGGTCTGTTTCTGTTTATGTTCTTGGCATAACGGTTAAAACCTCAGACAGATATCCAGTGTTTTTCCTCTGTCTGGATCTGCAAAGAAAAACAAAAGCAAGGAAACTCATCTGCAAGCTCCCTGCTCGGGTCTTGTCAGCGAATTTGAGTTTGCTGAGAGACGAATGACTGCATGAAACAAGCTCTTTAGTGTTAAATGATTTATCACAAACCATTTAAATGCACATAGTGTTAAAGGGAACCTAAAGTCACTTTAAGTTAAATTAGGCCCCAAAAATCTCTTTTATTAGTGGTTTAAACACAGTTGTGTAGCTACTAGCAAATAGCCAGCCTCTAATGGTAAAATGAATGAATTCTATATGTTTTATAATCACGCTTCATTAAAACTCTGTAGAAACACTTGGATTGACATTTTCCCTTTGTACATGCCATCAGAGGCGGAAGTCTCGTCCATTAGTGATGATCTCTCCCTCATTAGTACAGACAGCCCTGAGTGAGAAGCAGTCATCCACCATTAGTTTTCTCACCGTAACAGCCGAAGATAACGTCAGAGACATTTTAATGTTGAGTTCTAGGATGCACAAATAAACACTGTAGTCGCCATATATTTTAAAAGAAGGTTGAGAGCACAATATTAATTAAATTTAAAGTGACAGTAACCAAAACAGCTGTTTCTGTATCAAAATCTAAAAAGGGCAGTTTAAAAGAGTTTCTGTATTCTGTAAATTATCTGTAGTTTATTATTTAGCACACTCAAGACAAAACAAACACAAATACCACGATGAGAGCATGCATCCCGAGGGGCCGGGACCTTGCGCACCTACGCCAAGCCGAACGTGGTCAAGACGGCCCTCATACAAAGATGAAGATAAACATGAAATAAGAGTGCTCAACCTGAAAACACTCGAGCCGAGCACAACATACTAGACAAGACAAGACTAGTGTCTGGAATCTGCCACCAAAACAAGAATTAGCAAGACCAAAGTGGCAGAATCCTAACAGCATCCTGTAAAAAGGGGCATAATAGGTCCCATTTAAAGGCTAAAACTCATAGCTGCATACATATTCACAAACTGTCCACATGTTGATCATATTGAACATATCAACAAACTGATCAAGTTCCAATTGAAATTTACTGTCTTTGGCATCGAATGCATTTAAGTTACCAAATTTGAATCAACATTCCTTCCTAGCAGGAGGTTTGGCACAATGATGTTTGTTATTTGACCATGACAGCAATTTCTGCAAACAGTATGAAACTCATAAACAAAAAATGAAAACATATTTAGCGCATCAAGGTCTGGTTTTAATTTCAACCGTCTGTCTGACACTCTCTCACTCTGGCCTTACTGAAGACTGATTTTTGAACATGTGAAGAAGACAAGGAGTTCATTCATAGAATACATCTACAACACAGAGATGCGAAACACTGACGTTCAAACAGTAAACAAAATATTGTTCGTTTTCAGAGTGAAGAATCATATTATGGGGGGGGTTGGGGGTTGTGACTGGTGTGATGTGACCTTCCGTGGCTCAGCGAGGGTCTGGATGAGCGGGGAGTTTGAGTGGTTTAGCCGTAAGCTCTTCAGACAGAGATGGATGAGGAGTCAAACTCACAGGCGCAAATATTCTGTTTAGTGTTGCCTTGAGCAGGTGCTGGATATTACTTTGATACACACCGCTGTGCAATAAAAAAAAAAAAAACTCCTGGTCTCAGGCCTGATCCTGAGTGGAGTACATTTACACTTTTTTCATTTCTTTGAGAGAGGGGGAACCATATTTTACTTATTAATGAACCATATTTCTTTAAAGGAATGCTTTATATAAAAAGGCGAACTCATCATAAGCCAATTTTCCACTCTACAGTATGGTGTGGTTTGGTACGCTTCAGTATTGCTCAGCATGGTTAGTACCTCTACAAGAGGGTGGTATTTTCACTAGTTGCACAGACTCTACTGCCATGATATCATTCCTATAATTTCAGGTTGTCCCATCCAGCTCTCAATGGATCTACCAATGAGAGGAACGTCTGGACTACCATTTCAAGTGGCCTTTTTTTGCGACAGTATTAAGATGGTTTAGTCAGTCATGCGAACCCACAATACAGTAGTGCATAGGTCTCAAACTCGATTCCTGGACGGCCGCAGCTCTGCACAGTGTTGCTCCAACCCTAATCAAACAAAGCTGATCCAACTAATCAAGGTGTTCAAGACTAAACTATTCAGCAGGTGTGAGTTGGAGGTGGTTGGAACCAAACTATGCAGAGCTGTGGCCCTCCAGGAATTGAGTTTGAGACCACTGCAGTAGTGGATGCTGATGCTGCTGCATCAACTCTGGTAGTGACTATTCTCTCTGACCAGTTGGTATTCAGCAGTGTGTAGAGTATACCTCACACTTTGGTAATAGTTTGTGTGAAAAAGCTTGTGTGCACTGTAAAAAATATCCGTAATTATCAGTTTTCCATTTTTGTGTGATTCATGTTTTTATTTTTTCAGTTTATTTATGCTTTTGAACTGCATTATGGGACATTGATCTTACTTTTAAAAACTTTCCACCTTAAAATGTTTGAATAAGTGACTTTTATGAACATTTTTTATAGTTTAGAGTGATATGCAACAAAAACCTATATATTACTTTTCTTATTATATTATTTCAAACTACTAAATTGGCAACATTACAAGTCAACAGAGCACAGATCAACATCCCATAATGCAATTCACAACTGTAAATAAATGAAACACAATATATGGAAACTGTTAATTAACAGAATTTTTTTTACAGCATGGAGGAACAATTCTCAATTTTTACCAATCTCGAATGCTTATGACTTATTATTAACTTGTTTGTGTCTAAAGATATTACCTTGCATTCTGTTAAAAAGTACGGCAGGTCAGTAATGTAAATTTGAAGAACTGATTTCATTAAATTTGATTGATTTAACTGATTTTGTACAGCGAGTAGCACCAAACCGTGCAGTAGTGGAACAGCATCAAAGCATGCCAATACGCCCATCCATCATGCCAAGCTTGAATTTTGACACTAACTGGTATTGGTTTACACTTCAGAAATGCAAGTTTGAACAGGCACAGTTGGGGGAATGAGGGGGATAAATAAATATAATGTAACAGTTGGCTCAGTATGTTAGAGCTGTTAAAACTATGCATCTTGTTCATGGACACAACATGCTACTAATTTAACTCAAGATATTGTTTTGAGATATTGTGACAGGTATACATTGTGGAAAAATGCTGCTCCACACAACAGCACTACAGTTTTTAGTTTTTATAACATTTTAGTGGATTGAACCTAAGCTATTAAGTAAAAAAAACAAGAATTGTGTTGTTTCAGCTCAATTTAAATAAGTAGTTAGAACAAACAGCAAATGTAAATTTTTGAATGTACATTGGCAGAAGAAAAAAAATGGATGACAGTTGAGTTTTTCAGCTCTGTGCCTGCTTATATGAGCCCCTTTCACACAGTGATACCAGTAAAAGTCTGGAATACCAGGAACGACAATATGCAAATTCAAATATGTGCTGTTCACACGGACAAGAACGTTCAGAAATGTTTCTGTAAAAGACCATTCAGACATCCATTCCAAAATACCGCTAAATTCTGACATTAATACCCATAAATGAGCTCTAAACGGCCGTGCTTGTGTTTGTAAACATAAAGGGAGTTGATGGTTGATGATTTCACTTTTGTTTTCAGCATGTACCTGCTTTTGTCACAGAGACAGACCAAAAAACGATACCATCCAAAGTCAGAGGTGCTAACAGCTTTGTATACACATTCGACTACATTACAAATGCTGATGATATGAAGGAACACTTTTGCATATTGAGATGTACAGTTGAGTGTGTGCTGCAGCTTGTGAGATACTTCTTAAAATTAAAAACTACTAGTGTTGTAGGTCAGTGGTCTTCAACCACAGGGCTGCAGACTGGCACCGGTCCGTGGATTAATTGGTACCTGACCGCACAAGAAATCATTAATTATTTCCGTTTTATTTATTATTTGAGTCTTAACGATTTTAAAAGTCTTTTATTTAAAAAAAAAAATACTGTATTCTCTTGCTTACATCTCAGTCACTTGAGCGTCAAAATTTAACCCAGAAGCTAGCAAAATTAGTAAGGAACAGACGTCTTTGGAAAGTTTCTTTGCTCAGAAACTTTCACGAGCAACGGGTGTGATGCGCCTGTGCCTTCTAGAAGCCCCTAGTTGAATAAATGCTGCGAGGAGCGTGCCGCGAGGAGCGTACCGCAAGGAGCGTGCCGCAAGGAGCGTACCGCAAGGAGCGTACCGCAAGTCACGTGACAAGAACTGACCCTGGAATATACACATTTCGGAAGACTCACTATTTTAGACAAACACAGAACACCCAAACACTGCAGTGCTTTGTAATTTTGTTCATAAATAAAACTTGTATCAGTATTGTAGACTCATAGTGGTTTATCATAAGCATTGTATTGAAATTATTTTACACATTTTGCTCTAATAAGGAACGTAGAAATGGTGTCAGACTAAAAAGCAGCAGCTAAATGTTTCTGGAGAAGGATTCAATGGCGTTTATTTTCATAAAAAGCGCGGGGGTGAATGCGTCTGATTGGTCAAAGTAGATGTCCCTTGTCAGTGCGTTCTAAACATGAACATGCTTCTTCCAGAAAATTGCCAGAACGAATTTACCTGTATTTTCAAAATAGGCCCATGCTCACAAGATCCCCTTCTGGAAAATTGCCAGTGATTTTACGGAAAAGTCACTATGTGTGAAAGGGGCTATAGTGTACAACAGTCTTTGGAGTTGATTTTCTGCTTTTTGCTTGTGGCAGATTTCCAAACAGCAACAGTACACACCACGGGACGTTTAAAATGTAAAATGCACGATAAGACTCCCTTAAAAAAACATTTGGAAGATATTTTACATTCTGCAGTTGTAATGTAACTTCATAAATTCGTAAACACATTAGTCGTGGGTAGTTTTCAACACTTTCGAACAGTTTTTCAAGATTTATCTTTTACTGAATAACAACAATTCCCTTAAATTGCCAAGGCATAAACCTGTCCTTCATCAAAGCTGCTCGGGATGACATGCATCTCACAAACTCTGCATGAGACTAATTGTGTGCCTTGGCTTAATTTCTCAGGCATTTGACAATCATAAGAAACAGAACACAATATCTGACGTTCAAATTTTCCAAACAAAGTGTTCCCTGGTTTTGGCAATGAAGCGGTTTTCCATGACTTGAGCAGGAAAGTTGGACTGTTTGCTCTGGAGCGAAGGCCGCTGTGGTACTGGGGTGTGGAGGGACCTGTGGTCTCTGTATTCAGGCCAAAGCAGAAGGAGAATAGTTTTCCCAGGGTACTTTGCACTTACGTTATGCTCTCCCAGTACTGCTGGCAAAATACCTCATCTGCCTGACATACACACACACACACACGCATGCAGACTCTGCTAATAGAAAGCTACAGCGCTCAAGAGCTGAGGCTTTAAAGAGAACGAAATCTCATGCTCCTCTCCACTCTTTCATCTGCACTTCACTGCAATTAAGGAGGAAGAAGAAGGAGGAACGAAGTGGCCACTCAGAGGAAGTGGATTCGACTACCCTCATACACTCAGACACAGACGGAGAGCGAGAGAAAGTGCATTTGAGGAGAGAAGAGGGGAGCTGGTGTCTATAGGGAAATGTCCAAAAACCTGCATGTCTTATATATGTAGACATGCAGGTTTTTAATACATGAAAATTTACGTTGGAAGTGATTTGGAATTCTCTTCATAGGTATAAACTCACCCCACAAAGATACTCAAGAGACACAACATTGATTGAAATACAATTGGATGTTAACACGTTACTTAGCTACCAAGCTAAAACTCAGATTTGCTATAAAAAATAAAAAGTTAATAAATCAAAACACAAACATCATACAATCAACTTATAATTAAAGCAAACTTCTGACAAAAATATATTGTCAATATTGCAGCGATGCATGTAGCACAGTTCACATAGAAACCTCTATAAACCCTTTTTAAGACCAGTTTTCTGTTGGCTAGGGCAGCAAATTTACTGACTAAATGAACATGTTGAAAAATCTATGAAGGGAAATCTTTGGCCTTAATGAAATTTCCCCATTTTCTTATTGATATAGATGCATTTCACCAATGAAACAGTGATAAATGTAACACAAAAAACCCTAACTGCCTTTCAGAGGGCATTGTAATGTTGCTCTCATTTTTTTAAACTGCATGCGTGGTGAGATTTTAAGACAGAACTAGTAAATGCATTAATATAGCAACCAAATTGAGCACTAGTAAGGGTCAACCATGGCCCTCATCATCCAAAATATGTATAAAACAATTTGAATTTAAATAAATAAATAAATAAATAAATAAATAAATAAAGATCTTTCATAGCTTTTTTTTTCTACATATTTCATTCATATTTCAAAACATCATTTACATTATATTAAGACATCAGGTTCTATTTTAATGATCTAGGTGTCTAGATTAAGGGAGTATTCGAATCCCCTTTTGCTATTTTAAGAACAGAAAAATACCCTCTGTGCCGCAGTGCATGGTCTAACAGGGTTGCACTTCATTTATTAATGAGTTATGGGTGTGTTTTGAGCATAACGTGCAGTAAACCAATCAGAGTCTCCTCTCCCATTCTGAACACAAAACTGAACGCTTCACTAGTGAAAAAATAGTCAAACAGACCATCTGGAGCACGTGGATAATGAACGAGCCTCCTCCATTCATCCTCTTTCTCTTTCCTTTTACTTCTTTAATTTAGTGGATAAGGAAACGGTGTTGTGCACACTCTACTGAGGACATCCATTAGCCTACATATTTAGTTTCGTTTGTCAAGCACAATGATTTGTTTCAAAACTATTTCTAAATTTAGTTCTAATTTCCAGCAAATGAATAAATGAACAATAATAAGTGTGGTCAAAAACTGAGTTATATCCAAACACACGTATTATTTTTATGCCCCATATGGTGATGCATATGTCTCCAAATCCCAACAGGTGGACAAATCTAAACTTATTTTTATTAAAACAAATATAAATATGCATATAATAAATAATACGGCAAATAATCGTCATTAATAAACTCAAAAAGACCCCCGGGATGAAGGCATGAAGGCAGTGATTTTTATATGTAGAAAATAATATTTTTTGTAACATTTTAATCCTTTAATTGTATAGATATTTGTGTATTTCTGTACATTCTGTGTGTATTAGGAAATGTGTAAGCGCTTGAACCCACATAGGCTAACTAACGCACTCTGCGCTGAACTTTGAACCTGCTTTTACATGGTCAATGGGGCGGTCTAATTTAGTTCTTCAAAATAGCAATGCACTAACTATGTGCATTAACACACCTCTATCTTAAACCAGCATGCCCACAAAGTGGCTCAAATGGATTTGCTATTTAAACAACCTGGTGCAAAGCCTGGTGAAAGTGCGCTGGTCTGAAAATAACAACATATCGCACCAAACATGTCTTGCACCTTATTGCGCCGGGTGTATAATAGGGCATATTGCAGTATATTAAGACATAGAAGTGTTGAAATAAGAGTGAAATTGTAAATCCCACCTGAAACAGCTTACTATTTAAATAGCCAACACAACAAACAAGACTTAAATGAAATAAACACACA
Organism: Danio aesculapii; assembly: GCF_903798145.1. Lineage (NCBI taxonomy): Eukaryota > Metazoa > Chordata > Actinopteri > Cypriniformes > Danionidae > Danio > Danio aesculapii. Next base: position 23,085,338 of record NC_079443.1, read on the forward strand.
AGATGAGTTTTAATCTACCACAATTAGTAGTGGAGTCTGCTTTATGATCGACACACTATAAAAATGATCCGTAATTTAGCAGTTTTCCATATTTTGTGATTCTTGTTTTTATTTTTATCCCCATTTATTTATGCTTTTGAATTGCATTATGGGACCTTGATTTTTATTCCAACAACGTTTAACCTTGAAAAGTTCAAAAAAGTGACTTTTATTAACATTTTGAGTGACATATTGTCTGGGTTGGCATCGTATATTATGATACAAACACCCTGTAGTAAACTGCCAGTACAGTTTCTGCTTTTTTTACAGACTTATTTCTCTACATATCATTTCTCATACATTTTTTTTCAAACTACTAAAATGTCATCAGAAGTTACTTTGTTAAAATGTGTTGAATTTTCAACATCAAAAGTCGACATAGCAGAGATCAAAGGTACAATAGTAAACAAACTGAAAAAACTTGTGAATTACAAAATATGGAAGCTGTTAATTAACAGATATTTTTTACAATGAGAATGTATTTTTAGTACTTGGATAACGAATTAAAGTCATACCAATTATTTTATTGGTAAAGTAAAACATTTTCTATAAGCGGTTTAAGCCCAAAAAAATCCAACAAACTTAAGTAGCACAACAGACACCATAAAAACACAAAGGAGATGGATATTCTGCAGAAATACACTGAATGTTCACTGAAAAACACCAGGTTCAACTGTGGTTATTGCTGGGCATTGCGTATCAGGACCACCGTAATAGACACGGGATGATACTGGCTACCATCCTATATGTTATTATAGAATGTTGGCGCTGAATAAGCACAGGGAATCAAAACTTGCTAAGAAAAAGCGTTCTCCTTATTGTATTGGACGCTGTCCCGCATCTGGTGGCTGGATGCAGATTATTGCCTTGAGCTGCTTGGCCAGGGAGAGTTATGGGAGCTCTCGGAGCCGGAGGTGTAACACAATTTTGATGGGAATTGGATTCTGAGGCAGGAATCACGTGTGGGAGAGACCACCACTGCCAAGAGAAGCTGAAGAACATGAGGAGTGATGGAGAGAGAGAAAGAGAGAGAGAGCAAGCGCAACGTGAGAGAAGGCAGGAACGCAAAGGTTTTAGGGAGATTAAAAGCCCAGAGCGAGGGGCTCTTAAGACCATCCTGCTAATTAAATATGTCAAAGCTCATAAAGACGCATTGGGGCATTTTCCCAGAGCCAAGCTTTACCAAACCCACCAAGTCAGCAAAGCCTTCACATCTTGTCAATAAACATTAGTCTGGGCATCAGTAAAACATCCACAAAATGGATTGGTTTATTAAACGTATTACCAATCCTTTTTTTCCCTCTCTTTCTCCCTTCAGAAAAATTGCACATGCCAAAAGAGAGTCAATAGTCAATAACTGGATTATTTGCTACAAGAAAAACTCACACCACAGGACAAAGACACACATAGTATATAGACACAGCGGAACCTGAAAGAAATGTAAAGGCATAATTCTATACAAGATCTGAAGACTGTTAGGATACAGTATATTCAGCAGACAAGCATGTAAGCTCCATTTCTGTGTAAGAAATATCAATTAAATCAATTAATCAATGTACTCAAATTTTATCATCTACTACAGAACGCATGTTAGAAATGATCAGATGTCAAAAGCTCAGGCCAAAATGTAACTTGAGGAAAAGCATGTTATCAAAATAAATAAAGCAAAATATCTAGTATTATTGATAGGAAAAATTGATTCAAAACAACTGTAAAGTGTTGGATCATCTAGCACTAATGTAATGTGCAGCATTGGTTTTGTCAGTGTATTTCTTGGTCTTGGCAAAAGTGGTACAAGTTGTATACTTTTATAAAAGTTTATAAAAAAAACAAGGTTTGAGCTAAAAATAATAATAATAATAATAAGTTACTGTAGAAAAAGCAACCAACATTTTGGATGGCCTGAGAGTGAATAAAATAACTGCAAATGTCTTTAATGGTTGAACTATTACTTTAAATATAATCATACTGGAAACGGATACTTTCATCCCGCTCACAGCCTCATTACGTTTAAAAACACACTTTTACAAACTTTCGATTTTTTTAACTGTTGGAAGTGAAGGTGAATCTGAAATAATTTCAGGGTGCAGTTGTTTATAGCTTTTAGCTCTATTTATGTCCATTAAATTCACACTTGAAGCTACATAAAAGTTGTTTTTATTTGTAAAGTTTATCTTAATGACATAACAAATATATGGAATATATATATATATATATATATATATATATATATATAAATAAACAATTGGTTATTACCATGATAAGCTATTATTAAGCATTAGCAAATAGTTAATTTATCATTTGTCAAGCATTATCTCCACATTAATAGACATTAGTAAGTAGTTTATAACTACAGCTACAAATGCTGTATTCTTAACCTAAGAGCATGTGTATAATGTGCTTGACTGTATTTTCATACTTTAAGATTTGTTTTTATTACTAAACTGTGTATTGAGTTTTTTACCCAACAGTTGTTTAAGAGTGGTTTGTGTTTTTTAGGATCATTCAGAATGTGTAAGTAAATGATTAATAAACTATTCAAATGAACATTTATATACATTTCAGGCATATACTGTAGTAATACTTCTGAATGTCACTAAATGCTTTATGAACACAATTTCCAATTCATGCACATCATAAATTATTTATAGTATGCAGTTATTATAACGTTTTACCAATAAGTCACACATCCAGTTAGTTCTGTCATGAAACTCTATGTGCATGCAGGTTTATAGGTCACTTAATCTGTTCCTACCTCATTAACTACATGGTACAGGAGATCGCCAAGACAGCCAATGAGCTTGCTTCTCGGCATTTTAAATGATTAGTGTCTTTCCACGATGTAATGTTGCAACGTGTTTTCGAATACCCTCCTCCACCCCAGCTCCACCTGTGTTTAGATCTGCTACTGGGTTACATATATATTATGTCTGCAGCAGCAGTGTGCTATATTCTCAGACGGCATGTCTGTGAATATACTGGCAGAAGGAAGTCTTGGTACTTGCTCTGCAATAACAATCAAAGCAGCAGCAGTAGCGTAGCGTAGCAGATCTATGCAGCCAAGACCAAACACATCAACAGTTAGTATATTTACATGGACACCAATACTTCAATTTGAGTCTACCATGTAAACAGCAATTTTTGATTACCTTAATCCAACTTAAGTCATAATTGTATTAAACACAAATCGAATTAAGACGTGGAGTATTTGTAGTACTTTTCGCTGCATTTTGTGACAGGACGCACACACGGCAGTTGTCAGGCATTTGAAGACGAACAAATGAGAATGGCTTCAAGCAAAAGAACACATTATTGGTGCGAGCGGGGAAACAATGACTACACTCTCATCCAGTACCTCCGAGTTTGTTATTGGGACGTGAATGAAAACTAATAGTATCTGACTGCAGAGGTGGCCTGTTGCTTGAGAGTTTGTATCCAATGTCGTTTGTTTGCATGTATAGTGTGATAAATTCACTGCACTGTAGAACTTGTCGAGAAAATTTAAATCAAAACAGCCAAAATCCCATATGGTGTTATGATAAACACGAACTGTTGTTGCATAAAACACCGTATGAAACTAGCGTTGATTGGTGACAATGACATTAATCGAACTATGTATTATAACATGTAAAACGGGAACATGAAAGAAACATTCACAAAAGCAACTCATGTAAACACCTTAATCATATTATTATCTTATTCAGATTAAGGCAAATAATTAGATTACTGATGTTCATGTAAACATAGTCAATGTCATATACATATACTTTACCATGGTACATCTCAGAGAGTTGTAGAACTTACTATACAGTTCTCTGTTCCAAAGTTAACATTCCAAAGTTGATGGAATGTTAAAATTAATTTTACTAATATTAAAACTCTTAAATCAATTCCACCCCAGAGCTCCTCTTGTATTGTAGTGATGACTTGCTGTCTTCATTTAAATAATGATGAATTAAACAATACACTTTTTCTATAGCAAATTACGAACGCAACATAAATTCACACTGTAACCCACGAAATGGGTGCTAAAACGCAGTAAATAACCCTCTCTGTGGATAATTGCACACCTGCGAAACAAATGCTTGCACTGCTCTTCTGCTCTGCGTCAACTTACACACTTCAGACAATGAAATGTTTAATGATGGGAAGCCGGAGATATCAAGCAGGAATGTCCTACATCCGACTGTGAATGCAGCGTGGCTTATAACTCCTTCACAGGTCACAGGTCACATGTGTTCACAGTGGGAGACACGTATTAGAGCGACAGGCTCCCAAAAATACAGTCTAGGAGAAACCACATCAGTCTGAATGAAGAGAGAATGAGGAAGAGAGATGAGAGTGGAAACTCCCCAGGCCCGATATGCCTCCCTCGTTTGACTAGAAGTGTGCTCAGTCCAGGGGTGAATAGGAGGAGCAGTGAGGGGTGAATGGGCAGGAAATTAGGAGCTCAAGAGCATCTGCTGTAAACATGTTCCAGGGCCTCATGGGCCACACACCGGGCTTACTTTATAGTGAGTTGGCTACCTAAAAAGCATCTTAAATTAAATAAAATAAATGTAATTAACATAAGATTAATAAAACAAAGTAATAAAACAAAACAAAACTCGAATAAAATAAACACAAAATAAAATGAACACAAAATAAGACAAAACTAATAAAAATAAAATAAACACAAAATAAAATAAAATAAAAAAACTAAAAATAAAATAAAAAAATAAATAAATAAATAAACACAAAATAAAACAAAACAAAAAAATAAAACAAAACAACAAAAAAACAAAATAAAAATAAAATAAACACAAAATAAAACAAAACAAGAAATAGGCTGTTAAAAAATAGGGGCTCGTCCGTAAACAGTAGTGGAGTTTAAAATTTGATTTGATTTTGTTTGTATTTGTATAACATAAATCCAAATAAACAATGTAAAAAAAAACACATTAAAATAAATAGTTTACCTTAAAATGTATAAAAAATCATTTAAAAAAATCATAATGACATATTATAAAAGTTTACTTAGGGAAGGGTATGCCCATTTAAAAGTATGCTCGTGTTAAAAAATGCATAGTAAATACAACTACAATAACAAACTAACAAAATAATTACAAAAACAAAATAAATAAAACAGAACAATTTAGATCACTTTAAGTAAACTGAATGCAAAATAGGCCACTAGAACACTAGCATAACCTAGATATTAAACTTACGCAGATCTGCATTAACTTTGACAATGTCATTAAAGACAAAACCTGTAAAGAGTTTCTTAAAAGCAGATGCAATGTGTGGCATTTTACCACCATCCAGCCAAAGCTTTAGGAAACAAACATGCATGAGTGAAAGAGTCAAGACTTTATATCTGAAACCCTTTGCACTGTCCTATGCACATCTTTCTCTGTCTGCTCTCCAGACCCACATGGCCTGCATGCTCACAGGGGTCTACAGGCGGCCCTCGGGGCCCCATTCATCTGACACGAGCTCAGCGGAACCAGTCCATCAGCAGGGCACTGCAGTCACAGCTGTGGGCATCAGTGAGATTGCATTCATTACCTGATCCTGACAAAGCCAGCACACACACACACAGCTTTCATCCACTGTGGAAAGAGACAGATGCACTTTGGCCTCCTCACTCAGGTTACATTTTAATCGCTATGGCTAATTAGGGTTGGGAATGGAGATCTTATTCTTTTTTGAGTAAATGATTTATGCCATTTGTGACTAGATGATGTTGATGAATGTCTTTGTGGGTCCATTAACGGAGAGCAAAACACAAGCAAATCAAAGTGAAGCAATTGATTCCACTAAAGAGGGCATTATAAGTACCAATAACAAAAAAGAAAAGAAAGAAAATTTGTAAATATATTGTAAACTAAATAAGCAAGTATAAAAGTTTTCATTCATTCATTTTCTGTACAGCTTAGTCCCTTTAATAATCTGGGGTCACCAAAGCGGAATGAACCGCCAACTTATCCAGCAAGTTTTTTTAACGCAGTGAATGCCCTTCCAGGTGCAACCCATCACTGGGAAACACCCATACACACTTATTCACAATTTTAGCTTACCCAGTTCACCTATACCACATATCTTTGGACTTGTGGGGGAAACCAGAGCACCCAGAGGAAACCCACGCAAACACGGGGAGAACATGCAAACTCCACACAGAACTGCCAATTGACCCAGCCGAGGCTCGAACCAGTGACCTTCTTGCTATGAGGCGATCGTGCTACCCACTGTGCCACTGTGATGCCCAGTATAAAAGTATTTATTAGGCAAATAATAATAAGAATTAAAATTATCATAATATTATTATTATTATTATTATTATTATTATTATTATTATTATTATTATTATTATTATTATTATTATTATTAATACAATACCAAACAAAATCAGGAAAGAAAAAACTCATAACATAAATAATTTAATTAACAATGCAAGTAAACAATAAAACACAGTAAACAATAAATAAATATATAAGTGAATTAATAAATAAATGAAATGGATATAAATCAGAACAAAAAAACTAAATTGAATAATTATTGATTAATATAATACAAATAAAACCAGAAATGATAATGCAACATATAGTAAATAAAATGTGTAATAAATGTGTATAAATGTGTATTTAAAATGCTAAATAAAATAAACCAATGCAAACAAATACAAACCAAAGTAAACAAAAGTAAGGCAAAAATATAATTTAAAACTGTTAAATCGTAAAATCTTTAATAAAACTAAGTAAACAAACGTTAATAAATAAGTAAATAAATAAATAAATAAATAAATAAACACATACAATACAAAAACACACCATCTGTTGATCCATATTTCTGCTACTACAGAAGTTTATCTAAGACATACGGAGACGCGGAAGGGACGTGATGGTGGGGAAAAAAATAAGTGCAAGGAGAAAAAAAACAGTCATAGGAAAACATTTTTTAAAGTTTTTGCGTTCCCTCGCAAAGACATTTTGCGTTATGTGGCAAAGATGTTTTGCGAGGGAACGCAACATTGTTTTGCATTTCCTCGCAAAACAGTTTTTCCACAAACACTTCATGATCACTTCATACATGTCAACCCTCCTGTTTTTGCCAGGATTCTCCTGTATTTTACCATTATATCCCACTATCATCCTATCATTAATTTTTTCCCCATATTTCTTACTTTTAATCTTGAAAGCACGCTGAAATATAAAATGTCAGCATTCACTTTCTTTTCATTAAAGCTGTGCATCAATCGTCGCCTTTCATACGCAACCTCATATGCATACAGACGGACACGTTCTGTATGATAAACTAATCCCAGATCAGCTTCAGTACATGCCATTTAAAGTGACACCTCTGTTATGAAACGTGAAGAGCAGCAAATTAAACCTTTGTTTTGTTTTGTTTGATAACAGAGCTGTCACTTTAAGATTGCACAGATGTATAATGAAAGCATTCCATTACTTTAATTAGTAATTAGAAAATTAGTTGTGTTTAAAATAAAACAAGCAGGATGGACATATTTACATATCATTAAGTGTATTTGTCTGTTTAAATACACCCGAATTAGAAAATGTCCTGCACTTTTGCTCCTCTTGAAACGGCGTGTACAGAAGCTGATTTGGTATCAGTTTATTTACATGCATTCAGCGCTTTTACGTGCATTTACTGATTCAGAGGTATGAAGGGCAGTGATTGACACACAGCTTTAACAGAAAGAAAGTGAATGCAGACATTTTATAATAATTTCAGTGATTTTAAGATTAAAAATATATCTGAAATTCGGGAAAATACTTAATGATAGAATGATAGTGAGATATAATGGTAAAATACATACAAATCCCGGTAAAAACAGTAGGGTTGACATGTATGAAATGACCAGGAAGTGTTTGTGGAAAAACAGTTTTGCGAGGGAACGCAAAACATCTTAGCAAAATATATATTTTCCTATCACAGTTTATTTTTTTCTCCCACCCAGTTTTTTCCCCCCATCACATTCCTTCAATGTCTCTGTAAAGACACAAACTGAACAAGTTAAATAAGTGTAAACTGAACAAGAATATGTGTGTTTCTGCATATGTGAACATGAGTGTGGTCCGCATATGCTCTTTCTGCACACCTGGATGGAGTGAAGATCTGCTGACATCAGGAGAAAAAGCACTGTGCTCTTTTTTTCCTTTTCTTTTCACAAACTTGTAAACAAAGTAAACCACACAACCACAGGGCATGCTATTCATTTCAAGCATTACCACAGGGCATAGAAAGAGCGAGTTTGTCCTGCTGCTAATAACTTCTGCTCGCAACATCTGACCACAATGCCCGTTTATAGTCAAGACAGATCTCTGTGCAGTCAATCTAGCATTGGTGCAGCTGCTATAACGCTGACAAACTCCACACACTCAGAACCAACATTTTATAACATGCCCGATTCTAAATAAGATTGTATTTGGATTTTAATATACCATAAAAATCAAGAATCTGTGCTTTGCTATCTTTAATTAATAAACAAACAAAAAATAAATGGGTTTTCAGACTAAACTGAATGGATTTTGCAAAAATAAACAAACTGTTATTTTGCTGGCTTCATCAAACTTGAGACCAACTCAAAAAAGTTGAGACCAGCAAAATATAAGTTAAAAGGTTATACATTAGTATAACTAAGCATTAGGACTGTATTTTTGACACGTATTTGTACTGTTTGTCTTTGGCTTTTTTGTCCTCTTCTGCTGTCATTTTTTTGTGCTTTTTTACTGTATTTTGTAAGTTTTATATTATAAAAAATACTTTATCATTTATTCTCCCTTCTGCAGTTTTTTATAAGTCTTTTTAACTTGAACACAAAATTAAATATTTTAAAGAATGCTGGTTGCTGCCGCACATTGCCTTCCACTGTAGGAAATTTGATGCCAATGTCAATGAGTGCAACCAGCATTCTTCAAAATATCTTATTTCATGTTCAACAGAAGAAAGTGAAATACAGCAGGTTTTAAGTAAAGGGTGGATAAAATAATTGCAATTTTTGAATAAACGATTACTTTAAGAATAAGAAGCCAGTGTTGGGGAAAGTTACTTTTGAAAGTAGTAGCGCAATATTGAGTTACTCCCCCAAAAAAGTAACTAAGTGCGTTACTTATTATGAAAAGTAATGCGTTATATTACTTTTGAGTTACTTTTGCATTACGTTTCCTTACCTGGCTTTTTGATCTATTTCAGCAGATGTTTTTCACCCTTTTTATAAAGAAGCTCTGCATTTAACAACCACCTATATTACCTACATCTTCATTTTCCTTTAAAAAATGTAGGATAAAATTATATTTTGAGGACTTTGAGCCCAGAGCTATACATGCTGTACAGCTTAATGACAGCATGTAAAGTAATGTGTTTGCTACTTTTGTATGTTTTGTGTTATTAGTTAAGTAAATTCACTGTCCATTGAGATAAAGACAGCAATAAAGTCTAAGAGTACTTAGAAGAAATAATTTATTAAGGCAAAAACAGATTTTAAACCTTTAAAATGTTTAATAACAAAATGAACAGTAAGACGATAAAAACATTACCAAATCAAAATAAATATTTGAGCTTTATCCACTGAATACATTTCTTCACATGACCTTAACAAATGTGTAAAAAAAATTCTACTATACTACAAAACGTAGTCGCTTCTACAGTAATGTTAGACAGTGGCTGCATCTCCTCAACAATAAAAGCAATAACTATTTTATTTACTTTAGTCAAATTAATGGTTTTACCTGGAGAACGTGAACTGATGTCAATCATTTGTTGTTTAGCTGGAGGTGGGGTGCGGGTGTAGTGCTTCGCATGCAGTTTTGTTTTATTGTTTTTTGGGGTTTTTTTTTGATGTCGTGTTTCCTGCAGTTGTCAAGAGTTTTACTTACATAATCTACACTTAACAACAATCCACTTTTATGCTTCAAAGAGTTCAAAAAATAAAGAATCCATTGCAAAAATGGGAGTCTCCAGCCTGCCATTCTGACTGTCTGTAGTGATGATGGGCAATTTGGGAATGAATCATTTGTTTTAACTGGATCTTCTAAGTGAAACTGTCGAACCAGTTCATTAAATTGAACTGAGTTGTCATTAAACAGTTTGCGTCTTCAGTAAGTACTAACATACTGAATACTCCCTCTGACTCGAAATAAACCAATATCCTTAGATATTCAGTTACTAGAACACTGACTCATCTGTTGTGAAAAAGGAGACCTGATGATGATGATGATAAGTGCGAGTCGACTGTCTGTTCCCACACAGCACACATTGAGTGTGTGATTCAACTTAAGGTAAGATTAATTGCAAAATATGTTTTTAAACCTAACTCAAATAATATAACTTATTTTTAAAAGTAATGCTTTATAATACTCGTTACCTTGGAAAGGTATTATAATTACGTAACGCGCGTTACCCCCAACATTGAGAGGAGCATCTCAAAACTGGATCATGGGTCATCATTTTGTAATGGAAGTCAGCAGTAAAACATTTGGTTATTGTGAGAAGATTCAGGGAATCGAGTGAAATGTCAGTTCGTGTGGTCAAAGAAGGAAACCATAGCTTAATGTGATCGACCTTTGAGCTCACAGATGGTGTTAAATAAAGCCACATGGGTTTAAAACCTCTTTCATTTATCACAATCTGCCGCTGCATCAAGAAAAAAGTCAAGTCTTTGTTCCTCAAGAAGAAAGCTATCCATCAGCTTGTTCTCAGGCCCAGAGCTCATCTCATACAATCAAAATACATTAAGTTCTCTGTCAATGACCAAAGGACCATCAAGACTTTTGTGAGTTATATATGTCTGTCATTGTAAAGGGCTACAGCTAATTAAACCGCATATGGATGCCTGCCAAATGTGCAACAGTACCATTGACATGGAGGCATATATTGGGATGGCTGAGAGACATTTACTCCCATTCATTAAGATGTCTTTCTTGGAAGGTACTCAATCATACTTTAATAATAATTACTTAGAATATAATATCAAGTTTTATTCTGCAGGTGGTTCAACTAGGGCTGTAAAAATACACCATTGCCATGATTCATTCAATTGGAGGTAGAGCCACGATTTGGTTAAGTTCAGTTTGCTGTGGAAGCAGGGTTTGTGCTGTGGGACCAGCAATGTAATGCAACACTAGATTCACTTTTTACTTAATAATACCAATACTTAAACATTAAAAAAATAATAATTTTTGGATAGTTGGTTGTACTTATGCACACTCAACAGCCTAGTATATGTATGTAGTATCGTCCATAATGGAACACAATTTTTTTTTTACTAAGTGTAAATTCAAACCGTTTCCCTGATGACGTTTGCTGGTTGCCAAATTAGTGAATTAAATGACCAAACTACCAAATAATACCTGCCATGAGTATAACCGCATTCACCATCAGGAGGCGGTATAATCACTCTAGTAGAAGAATTTTGCTTTCACAATCCAAAATAGATAAAGTAATCCAACATGAGCGCCCGAAAGCTCCGCACCTTCCACTACGTGAGCAAAGCTGTGGTCGTTGAGTGTGTGAAGTGTCCAACACCCCACACTACATTTTACCGGTTAAATAAGTGCATCATCCCTGTAATTATTCATTCATTCATTCATTTTCTTTTTGGCTTAGTCCATTAATTAACCAGGGGTCGCCACAGCGGAATGAACTGCCAACTTATACAGCATATGTTTTATGCAAGAGATGCCCTTCCAGCCGCAACCACAACATTTTTGTCACTCAAAAACACTTTTGGAAAAGCTTACTTTGGAGTTTGTAAACATTGCTTTTACAACCTGAAAATGAATTCAAATTTGCCTCACATTTATCAAGCCCCTCTCAATGACCATTACATTGAATTTTAAGCTTAGTTCTAAAGGAAACATCTCTAAAAAACATCCTCTAAAAATCACTAACGGGGCAGTGGGTGGTAGGTAGGGTGGATGTTTCAGATAAGGAGTGCTGAAGTATACCATGGTACATACTGAAGGTGACGTTCCTCAGTTTTTCAGTTTGGCTTCAATGTTGTTACATCCTTAGCTACACCAGTGTGGTTTGACAGAATGCACTTGACAGGCCTGTCTGCTATTGGAAATGTCTGGCCCATCATGGAAAGGAGAATCCAAATTATCTGCATGGGGTAAGCAAACATAGATATATACACTAGATATCGCATATGGATCCTGAGCATGCGTCAATAGCGCCGCCACATTTTTACAGTGCTCCCAGGACAAATGTTATTCAACTGCACTAGTCAAGCCTAAAGCCAATGTGAAGATGCTGGGCTTTAGCGCTGTGTACAGGTGTAGTAACGAGTAAACAAAGAAAACAACGCATAAAGCAGAACATTTCATAGGTAAAATTTAGTTTTTTAAGTTTTTATATGTTACAAACTTTTGTGCTAAACAAATATTAATGATATTAGTCACTTACTGCACTGACCATAAAGCAAAGTAGCCCCAACTCGCACTAAATACTAGGCTTATGCTAGTTTTGTTGAATAAAATTAGCAAACAATGTAAATTAAATATGACAACAAGATGCTGCGGTGCTAGAAACTTGTATTATTGTCGGCTAAGTGAACGAATCCTTCATAATGGGGATTCATTCACAAACAAGTTGCTCCCTTTGTTAGGATGATAAGTGAAAGCAGGAGAGGGGGTGTGTTTCAGGACATGGGTTAGATCAAATTTAACAGGAAGGTAGTATAATACATAAAAACCGATCATAGATATATGTGTATATATCTCTGGCTCTGGGTGGCCAGCCCTCCACTGCACCTTGGTCCCACATTCATTTCAAAGGTTTCTACCCTGTACTAAAATGGCATAGGTGACATCTAATGTAAATATCCATGGTAAGCAAAAAATTAAAAATGATTTTGTATAAATCATTAACAAGATTAAAACAAACAGAAATAAAACAAGATGAGTGTGATTACCCTATTGGCAGATTATGTGGATTCTCCTTTCCTCGTGTTATAAACACACTAACTTTGATAGCCCTAATATTTTATAACAGTTTACAAAAAGTCCCAACTTTTGAGGAAAAAGAATGAACACAAAACTCCAACATCCTAGAAATCAGTCCAAATCCAAAAGTGAGAAATAAAAAGACTCGCGGGCTCCGGAGAGCCTGTATGGTTTACATTAACAGACTAGTTTCTGCTCCAACCCCAGAAGTGACTTGTGTACTGGTCCAAACACAAATACAGTGGTAGGAAATTGGCAGAGATTTACAGTAATTATTGAGAGCTGGGCTATAGGGGTTTGGGCCCAGTGACAAATGTGATATGATGTTAAATTGAGGCAAGCGATAGCAGCTAATCCACAGAAAAAAGGATTTGAAGGGAGAGAGGCAAACGCCAGCAAGCTAGCAGCGGCCTAGCGCACAGTAATAGGTTTTCATTACATTGCAATCTCTTTTAAATAATCCTATTCATTTTTCATGAGGTCAATTTTTCCCAGCAGACGAGAGATAGAAGGCCAAATACAGCTCTCAACGGGCCACGATCCGTCATGTGATGATAGATCGCACAAGCTTAAAAAAAAAAGCTAGCTTAAAAACCACACAAACAAACAGACATGAAGATAAACACAAAGTTCCCAGACTAGATGTGCTCAGAGATTTGGATGCAATCTGATTTTTGGTGAAAGGATTTAAATGTATGGGAAGAACAAAAGCAAATTGCAGCAAATCAGTCAGTAGGGGTGGAGGGATAATTATTTCATAATTGTCTGTTTCAAATGTGTGAAAGCTTATTGACTCAGCAGCAAACATAACTTGAAGATGCCGTGTGTGTGTTGCCTGGCACAAGTGATTCTGGGTTTGAAACAATGTGCTATTGTTGAGGGGGGAAAATGGCTTATCCTTTGTCCCGACTACAATGATGTGCAGGAGGCTTTAGCCAATCAGCTTACAGAAACCAATGTCACGTCCCACATAACTTGAGTTTTCACCCAAACGCAATTTATGAGTGAAATGTTTCTGTCTCTCACAATCAAAAAAAGCTTAATTGGCATGAAAAATGACATTGTTGCAGAAGCATCACAATACATTCACAATAAACACACTGTGAATGGAATGAATAAGATTTGAAAAGTCAAGTCACATTTATTTATGTGGCACTTTATATAATACAGATTGTTTCAAAGCTGCTAAACACCAATAAACAGGAAAACAACGGTTTTCAATTACAGATGTAAAGCAGCTCTACAGATGACAAGTTTTGTACAGACAAATGCTACTTTGTACAGTAGCTAATGCTAATGTGCCATGCAAAGAAAAGAGATTAATTCAAACTTTACCCTTTCATTGCCATATCTGCAGTACACAGTCTATAGCAGACTAGTCTATAGCATTTCAAACTTGGTCCTGGAGGTCCGGTGTCCTGCAGATTTTAGCTCCAATTTACCTTAACACACCTGCAAGGATGTTCTAGAAGGCCTAGAAAGAACTTGATTAGCTAGCCCAGGTTGGGTTTGGAGCTAAAATCTGCAAGACACTGGACCCTCTAGGACTGAGATTGAGAAGCCCTGGTCTACTGTCTCAAACAATTACACAACATAATCAAACTATCATAAGTGTAAATTTATCTAGATTTAAAATAATACTAATTCCAATGATAGTAACAACCAGCAGTAGTAATAGTAGTTGTTATTATTTGTTAAGACAAACTTTGAAGTCGGTTTGATAAAGCCTAGCCTGAAAGATAAGCACAATGGTACACACTTTAAGTTTAAAACAGACTGAAGTTTTAGTAAAGATAAATGGATTTATAGGTTTTAGCATGATGTAACATATTGGTAGCATGTTTTACCACAATGCTAGCATGTTTTACTATGATGCTAACATGAATTAACACACTATTAGCATTATATATTAGCATTATAATATCAAGAGTAGTAGTAGTACTACTAGTAGCAGTAGTAGTTGTTGCTGTTATTACTTGTTAAGACAAACTTTGAGGTTGGTTGAATAAAGCCTAGCATAAAAGTTAAGCGCAATGGTACACACTGAAGTTTAATTAGAGATGAATGGATAGGTTTTAGCATGATGTAACACATTGCTAGCGTGTTTTACCACAACGTTGCCATGCTATTTAGCATGATTTACTACAATGCTAACACAAATTAACACACTATTACACTATGTTGTTGCTGTTGTTGTTGTTGTTGTTGTTATTTGTTAAGACAAACTTTGAGGATGGTTTGATAAAGCCTAGCCTGAAAGTTAAGTGAAATTGTACACACTAAGTTTAAAACAGACTGAAGTTTTAGTAAAGATAAATGCATGTATAGGTTTTAACATGATGTACCATGATTGGTAGCATATTTTACCATGATGCTAACATGAATTAACACACTATTAGCATTATATATTGGCATTATAATATCAACAGTTGTAGTAGTACTACTAGTAATAGTAGTTGTTGTTGCTGTTGTTGTTGTTGTTATTTGTTAAGACAAACTTTGAGGTTGGTTTGATGAAGCCTAGCGTGAAACTTAAGCGCAATGGTACACACTTTAAGTTTAAAACAGACTGAAGTTTTATTAAAGATGAATGGATGTATAGGTTTTAGCATGATGTAACACATTGCTAGTGTGTTTTACCACAATGTTGCCATGCTTTTTAGCATGATTTACCACAATGCTAACATGAATTAACACACTATTAGTAATATATATATATATATATATATATATATATATATATATATATATATATATATATATATATATATATATATATATATATATATATATATATATATATTAGCATTATATCAACAGTAGTAGTAGTAGTATTAGTAGTTGTTGTTGTTGTTGTTGTTAAGACAAACTTTGAGGTTGGTTTGATAAAGAATACCCTGAAAGTTAAGTGCAATTGTACACACTTTAAGTTTAAAACGACTGAAGTTTTAGTAAAGATGAATGAATGTATATATTTTAGCATGATGCAACAGCATGTTTTTAGTTTGCTTTACCTTGGTGCTAACATGAATTAACAGCCTATTTGTATTATTTGCACAATGCTAATTGATTGTTGAATGAGTTACAGAGATAGTTCACCCAAAAATGAAAATGTACTCACTACGTGCTCACCCTCCTGTTGCTCTAAACCTTAGCAGGTGTTTTGAAGAAAGTTGTAAACATGTAACAATTGACTTCCAAAGCATGAAAAACAATTAGGCTACTATGGAAGTCCATGGTTATGTGTCTTTAGCTTTCTATAAAAAAAATCTAATTCGGTGTTTAACAGAAGAAGGACATGTATAAAGGTCTGAAACAAGTAAAGAGTGAGTAATATAACATAATTTAAATTTTAGGTGAACTATCTCTTTAACTAACTGCCAGCATTTTAACACATTGTTAGCATGTTTCTAAAATGATACACTACACAGCTAACTACTACGTTGCTCGCTAGAGTTTATAAAAATGTCTTTAATGAATTGTTTTCAGAATTGTAACCTTGTAATTTTAGACCAATGGGATTTTAGTGGGTGGGGCTACCAACCAGAATGGCAGAAATAGAAACTAATTCATCTACAGAATGGTAAACAGTATGAAGGTGAAAACAAGGATAGTCTGTACAATGAATGAACAACATTCATGTCCTGCTAATGACACGCACACGTACAACAAATCGATTGTACATTGTACAATGTCCAACCCTTATAAACAATTATTTCCTGTTTTTCTATCCGGCTCATTCCTAAAAACAGAATGTGGATAATGGTGTTTTCCAGCGTGACAAATCTAATTCTGATTCCAGGGAGAGGGCTAAAACAATACAAAATGGGTCAATAAATAATGCTTGTTGAGAAAGACACACGTTCATCCAGCAAATGTATTCCTACTCTGCTGGTGAGAACAAAAGCTCGGGAGAATAACACACTTTGGCCTTGGACCTCCACGTGAAGATGAAAGACAGGCATTTAGGACAGTTTCTGATCAAAAGAAGCCAGGAATAAAGGACTCTGAGTGCAAGTATTCATCTTGAAGTGCAATCGTATGAGGACATGGGGATGAAGCATTTTCTCTGGAGAGGCTGGTATTAGGTTTATGCGAGAAACGCAATTATGCGAGTACCTATTTTACACCGATCACTTACTGCAGTGGTTATTCAGATGGAGCTATTTCTTTGTGTTTCCGCCTATTGAATGATCAAATACATTAGCATTTACATAATGGCATTGGGAATCAGTAATGATTTCCTGATTCGATTCAGATTTATACGCCTTAGATTTGATGTAGATGGATTTGAGAATTTTTTTACAGTCATGGTATCATTAATGTGTGTATTGTGACTGTAATGCATTCATTTTCACCCCCCCCCCCCCCCCCCCCCCCACCACCATTAGTGAATGTATTATATTTGTCAAAAAAAAAAGAGATGATCCATTTTGGTGTCTGCATCATATAAAATTTACAACAGATTTTATATAAAAAGAAAACATTAAATGCATGTACTGTCCAGTGTCAATTTTAATGTTTCAAGTGCCATAAAAAGGGTGTTTAAATATGAGTGAAAGTGTTAAACTGTAACTTTTCAGTGTAATATGTTCAGACATTGAACTTTTAATTACAAAAATATATAAATATAGATCATGATTGCATTACACAAAATTGCATTACATTATATTAGCTAATTGTAGAGCTGCACAGTGACCCTAAAATGTTAATGTCAAATCATTCTAGTTTTAAAAAAGCATGACATTTTTATTTATTTATTTACTTATTTATTTATTTATTTATTTATTTATTTTAGTTTATATATTTTTTGTTTGTTTGCTTTTTTCTGTAAATCAGGGAAAATGTATAAAAGTTAATAAACACAAATCTATAAATAATAAACAATGTATCATTTTATTATTATTATTATTATTATTATTATTATTATTATTATTATTAATAATAATAATTTTTCCTGATTTACACACAAAAAAAGAAATAAAATCAGGAAAAGTGTACATACAGTGCAAATACAGCATTATATGGATGGATGGATGGATGGATGGATGGATAGATAGATACATTAAATATTTACATAGTCACAGAGTGATATATTTGATAATATTTTTTCTTCTGGAGAAAGTCTTATTTGTTTTATTCCAGATAGAATAAAAGCAGTTTTTAATTTTTTTAAAATCTATTTTAAGGTCAAAATTATTAGCCCCTTTAAGCTATATATTTTTTGATAGTCTACAGAACAAACCGTTGTTATACAATTACTTGCCTAATTACCCTAACCTGCCTAGTTAACCTAATTAACCTAGTTAAGCCTTTAAATGTCACTTTAAGCTGTATAGAAGTGTCTTGAAAAATATCTAGTCAAATATTATTTACTGTCATCATGGCAAAGATAAAATAAATCAGTTATTAGAGATGAGTTATTAAAACATTTATGTTTAGAAATGTGTTGAAAAAATCTTTTCTATGTTAAACAGAAACTGGTGAAATTGAGATTTTATTTAGTCATGGTATCATTATTGTGTGTATTGTGACTGTAATGCTGTATTTACACTGTATGTACACTTTTCTTGATGCTCAAAGAGACATTTTGGAAGATTTGTACAAATCAATATTCATAGCCAATGCACAGCTATGGTTCCAGATGAGTCAAGATGAGGTTAGAGTGATTTGGAGAGGAAGCCTTTTGGTGTGTGTCTATTTTTAAAAAAGCAGAATTGCACACCACTCACACACACACACACTTTTATCACCATAATAAAAGCCAATCAATTGTTGTCATAGTTGACTGCCGCCACTGAAACATTACTTTGCGAGCTCCAAATATGGAAACCTAATGAAGTGTAATTGAAATTCTGCTGCATCCAGCATTTTAAGAGAGTAAAATATTTCTCATTCAGTGCGTCGAGGAAAAAGCCGAGCTAATAGGGTCATCCTTAGCTAATGTGTGGAAATGTGCTGCACTGTTCAATTCTCATGGTGAGCATTCAATTTTTAGAGCCGTCGCACCCATCACGCCCATACAGAAAATGACTCGCAGAAGCGGACGTCTCATTTGTGTTTTAGTGATCCTCCATTCCTCAGAGGCAGTCATCCAGCGGGCCTCTTCCTCTCTTCTCATCTGCACCTCTAGCACCTCTATAATCTCCTCTCTCACTCTCATTACTCCTTTTCTTTCCTGTCTCCATCCTGAGGGAGGAAAGGTGGGAGAAGTCTGTCATCGTTCTCCCCATGTGGCTCTGCCGAAGAAAAAAAAAATCCTCTAGCTAAGACACCGAGTGAAGGACTCCCTTAAACTGCTGTGTGGAGCGGCAGAGCCTACTGTCTGATGATCTACTGCAGGTGCGGCTGTCAGAAGCTAGTCTTTTTAGCCAGCTTTACTGTAGGCAGAGAACAGAGAGGAACAAGGGGGTGGA
The DNA here is from genome assembly GCF_903798145.1 of Danio aesculapii. NCBI lineage: Eukaryota > Metazoa > Chordata > Actinopteri > Cypriniformes > Danionidae > Danio > Danio aesculapii. The sequence goes on from NC_079443.1 coordinate 23,104,740, forward strand.
CAAGATCAGGAAATTATACAAATGCAGTGCTTGAATTGAAATCGTGGTCAGCCGCAAGAGCACGCAAACAAATGCATTAAATTGTAGGGTTGGAAGTCCATTCTAAAAAGAATCAATTCCTCAATTTCGAGGCACTGAGAATCAAGGGTCTTTTCTAAAGATTGTTATCAATTCCATCAAGGGTATCTGTTGATTTCATTATGTCTGTCAGTCTGTCTGATCCATCAATCCACGATTAGTCATTTATGCATTCATCCATTATTTATTCTTATTTATCTAGCCATCCATATACCCTTCTATACACTATCCTCAAATTCATTCACTTAGTCTTCTATCTATCTATACATCCGTCCACATTTCCATCCTACTACCTATCTATTCATAATTCATCAATCCACCATCTATTTATTCATCCTTCAGCACACATTTCCATCCAGTTTTTATCTCTCCATTCATCCATTATCACACTTTTCCATCCATCCTTCCATATATTCACATTTATGAATCTATACATTCATCGGTTCCTTGTCCATTCATCAAACCATCTACTCATCATCCTCTACTTGATCCACCTATCCAATTATGCATCTATACATCCATCTACTGTCACATTTATTATGTTACATATGTATTCATCCATTCATTATACATCCATTCACGATTAGTCTTCTGTGTATTCATCAATTCACCATCTAGCCATCCATCCACCCATCTATCTACTAGCCTCTGATTCATCCAACCACTAACTTATCCAACCCTCATATTTTTATCCAACAAACCATTATCAATGATCTATCCATCCACCCATCCATAATCTTTCTATTCAACCTTTCCTTATTTAACAATCAACCTATCTACCCACTGCAGTCTGATTTACACAACTATTTAATTACACATCTATACAGCCATCCACCTTCTCATTCATGATGTTAAATCTCTATATATTATGAATACAACCATTCATCCATCCACACACTCATGATTAGTCTATGTATTCATCAACTATTTATCCATCCATCCATCCATCTATCTGTACATTAATTGTCTAACCATTCACTAGCACACCTTTCCATCCATCCATCTAGTCACTATCCTGATTCATCTATCCACTCACTTATCCAACTATCCAAATTTTTTAACCCAATAAACCATTATCTATTATCCATCCATCCATCCATCTATCCATTAATTGTCTAAGCATTCACTGGCACATCTTTCCATCCATCCATCCATCTATTTATCTGTACGGTATTTGTCCAACCATCCATCAGCACACCTTTCCATCCATCCATTTATACAATAATTGTCTAACCATTCACTAGCACACCTTTCCATCCATCCATCCATCTAGCTATTCACTATCCTGATACATCTATCCACTAACTTATTCAACTATCTATATTTTTACCCAACAAACCATTATCCATGATTCATCCATCCATCCATGCATCCATCCATAATCTATTTACTCATCCTTTCCTTATTTAACCATCAAACCATCTACCCACATCCTCTGATTCATCCAACACCCATCTATCCATTATTACAGTATTTATCCTTTCCACCTATCCATCCATTTATTCTATTATAAATATAGGTTCTTTAATGACATTTACTGCGTGATTCCACAAAGAGCAACTTATCGGTACCATTATTGCATTTTTCTTTTCTTGTTTTTTTTGCCAGATTCACCCTACTATCGTCCCTAAAACACATTTATTGCATCTTCAGTAGGTGATGTAAATTGGTACAATTTACTTTATAACCCATCAAACACTTAAAAACAAACAAACAAACACGAAACGAAGCATTGGTTTACATTCTGCGCTCCTCATTAATAAAGCTACTGGCCTGCCCACCGGCCAGGAAAACAAACGGCCACTAAAACAGTCATATCAGCGCATACACAGTAATCAAAACAAAGCCATTACAGGAGCTGTAAACCTAAATCTAGCCTACAGCTTTATATCCTCACTGCTCTTCCTGTCTCTAAGGAGATCCACTGAAAAGGCCGGTGGCATAATTCACTTGATTTTTTTTTCCTTTAATGTGCCTACGCCCAGGTGAATATGAGTGTACACCAAAAAAAATTTCAATTAAAAAAAAACTATTCAAACTTTCTATTATTCATGAACTAAAGGGGGCTCTCTTTATTGGTTATGTATTATTAATATCCTAGCGCTCGTATCAAAGACGATCCAATTTCATATCCAGCACTTGGAACCAAATTACAGTGGGTTTTTTATTCATGGTTGAATTGGACCGCGGGGCTCGCTCAGGCTGGCCATTGTGCCGCCCACCATAGTTACAGTCGCCACGGTCACCGGGGAGAAGCCCCCGTCCGCCCTCATCATACTGCCCTCTTCAATACTTTCACTATTGTTTTTTTAAAAGCCATCATGTGACACAGATTCGGTCTGTAGCTGTGGCTGATGTATTAGATATAGGGCGCTGCTGATTAGATTTTCAAGGTAATGTTGGGACACGACAGATTAATTGTGTTACAGTGAGGAGGAGCATTGATTCATCTCCCAGCATGCACTTAGAGCAGTCAGTCCACATTTCACATTGAAGAGACTGCTATAACACGGACACTTTCCACTTCTCTTAATGTGATATCTTCTGAATATATATACTGTTTGTAGAAATATGGAAGCCACTCAAAGGTGCATTATGGAATTAGTTTTGTGTCAAAAATATAGAACGCGCATACAATATGTACTGCCATTCAACAGTTTAAGGTCAGTTATTTGTCTTGAAATACATTTCTTTTGCTGACCAAGCCTACATTTGCGAAATCGGCATTCGTTTGAAATATTATCTCAATTAAAATAACACTGGTGCTACAAAACAGGGATCTTAAACTGCCCACCCACAGGCCATTTATGGCCCGCCCTCCTCCTTCCGCAACTGTCGTCAAAAATATAACGAGATTTGGGACCTCCAAAACATTTTTTTTGAACCTCATTCATTGTTCATATCATTGTTGTGCAGTCGCGTCTAGTCACTTGCGGTTTTGACCCACCACCTAGTCAACATTTAAAGTACTGCATTCAGATTAGTTTTACTTTCATTTTCTCTCAGTGTACGGTAGATAGTAACATACAAGCGTTTTAGTTCTGTGGCTGATTTAAACATTAAAATATATGTATATATGTATATGTATATATATGTATGTATATATATATATATATATATATATATATATATATATATATATATATATATATATATATATATATATATATATATATATATATATATATATATAAATGTCTATTTTTACAAAAACTCTATTTTTGTAAATATTCAAGGGTTGTTTGATCATTATCAGTTTTATACCACTTATATTTTGTTGTACAAACACTTCTATAAGGCTTACACGTTATGCTGGTGGTGTAATAAATATGATAATTTTGCTAATATTCAATTCAAACTGTCTCATTTAATAGATTTTCCTCATATGCTTATTGAGATTTGCATAAAAATATGTACATTAATAAAATTGTACTGCTAGATGAATTTACCTTATTAAAGTAAATATATATACATTTATACATACCTTTCCCCTCTTTGTTGTAGTTTTACAAAAAAAAAAAAATACACTTGGAAGAACAATTGGCAGTAAAGTCACTTAAGTTACCCAAACTGCTTTCTGTTGTTCTTATGCTATTGGGACAATACAATTGGTTGGGACAGAATAATAATTATTATGGCTATTATTTGTAGTATTTTCATAGCATTTTCAACCACCCATTCAACAGTACCTCAAGAAACAAAAGCTAGAGTTTTGACTGCAGCCACGGATATATTTCAACAGCTGATGACATGATAAACGTGCTGATTTGCATTATCACTAATGCTTAAAATATAAACGTCATGCCTGTTGTCCTAAGATGCATTCATTATGTCAAGTTTCCACTTTTTTTGTGCTTGAATGTTAAAACAGCCCTCCTTTGAATTGTCAGTTACTGAAATGGCCCCCCGCCAACTTGAGTTTGAGACCCCTGCTCTACAAACATTTGATGATGATGAATATTACTATTATTATTAATGATGGTGATTTTATTTACCATGATTATTTTAGAACGATGATAAAAAGAAACCAGCAGTTCAGACATATTTTTAATACTAAATTCCATATCTTTTCCAGGACTTCCAAGTTAATTTTCAAGACCTAATGTTTCATGTAATGGCTACATATACGTGGTAAATAATAAAAAAACAATGCACATTCAAATGTCTTACAGCATATTATAAACACCCAACAATCAATTAAGTTTAAATTTATTTTATGTCAAAATTCCATGACTTTTCCAGTTTTTCCATGACCGTGTGAACCCTGAACCAGCATTCAATTGAAATGCATAATATAAAGTATTTGAATGCTTGGTTCAAACTTTTTGATGAACTTTTTAAAGGTGTGCAATTTCTCTTCAAGAAACACACAGCTAAATTTAGAAGTCTTGACCATTACAGCTCCATATTGTGGTGCCAAACTATTTCACTTTAAGTCCTTTCAAACTACAAAAATTAATTTATAAAATGAACCAAAGACATAATCAAGCAAACACAAGACGAATAAAATTTTGCCCAAAAAATTACTATGTATTACAAAGTAAAAGGAATGCATATACGTCCACTCATCTTGCCCTATGACTTAATCAAATTATTTCACAGCTAAATCTGATAATTATTTAAGTAGTGTGGTTGAGAAACGTTGCTGTTCTTAATAAAATTAAGCTTTCAATGTTACTTCTATTAGAAACACCACAGCCAAACACGCCATCTAAAAATAATGTAGTATTATAAAAGTTTAAATCTATTCAGAAGCAAACTAAATAAATGTTTTGGTTTGTGGTTTTTCAAACTTGTGGTTTATCAAAGCGTTTGTCTTTCTCAACATGTGTTTTTCTGAAATGTTATAATTTTTGTCTTTTATCTTGATACACTGTAAAACAATAAGTTAAGGTAACTCAAAACGTTTGAGGAAACAAACCATTTAAGTTAATAAAACTAATACTAATGAGTACTGTGAACTTAATCCATTTAAGTAAATGAAGCAATTTGAGCACAGTACAACCCAATAAATGAAGAGAACTCAAACCAACGGAGTATTGCGAAACCCAATAAGTTAAGGCAACTCAAACCGTTTGAGGAAACCGATTGCTACAAACCATTTGAGTTAAAAAACTAATCTGGGGTGCGTTTCCCAAAACTATCATTAGCCAACTAATGTCGCAAGTTCCGTCGTTACAAACATAGTTTGTTGATTTGCCGTTTCTTAAATCTGTCGCTCCAACAAACATTCGCAAACTGCGTCACAAACTTGAGCACTTGCAACTATCCTTCTGGAGATGTAGTTCGAAACATAGTTTCCCTGGCTCTGTTCTATTCCCACTTATCCCCCCTATGCCCTATTCATTTAGAACATTCTAACATTCAAAGATAGAATATGAAAGTAAAAAAGCATTAAGATCATCTCTCTTAGGTGTAATTTGCTTTCTAACTATTTTTACAGTTCAGTTTTAGCGATCTTCATGTTTACACTTGTGCTCCATTCGCAGTGCACTTTGAAAACACTGATGTCATTTTGAACACAGCCTCATGGTGAAAGCTATAGGTGACCTGTTATTTAAAAGTGGAATTTATGTTATGTCCCCAAAGCTTGTGAAAACAAAATTCTTTTAATTTATAGTGGGTTATTTATTAAGTATCTGTACTGTATATGACATGGGTCTGCCGGTTAGAACTTTCTGCTGTGGTTTACAAGTGTCACATTTTAAAAGTAGACTTTTAAAAAATAAATAAATAAACAATATCCTACTTAATAATCATCATCATCATCATTATCATAATTATTAATATTATAATTAAAGTATGATTTTTTTTTCATTTCTAATACATAATAATTATTACATTTCATTTCTTGATAAATCGCCTCATTACTTATTTATTTATATGATTTATATATTATATTAGAATACGTGTTAGATTTTGTAAGTGATTTTATGATTTCGAATATGATATGTCATTCTCAATAATATTTGTAAAGCAAACACAGGCTCTATATGTGCCATATATTTCAGTTAAAATGAAGTTAAAATAATTTTACTTTAAATGCATGTTTGTGTAAAACAATATAATCTGCACAAAGAAATGATGGGGTTCTTCTCTAAAGAAGTAGTTCCTCCGCCCTGTTTAGAGCGTCATTATGGGCGCTTTACGGTATAAATAACATGATTCAAGCAATGGATTTGCGATAAGAAACTATGCGTTTTGGGAAACACTCGTCACTACATCGTTCTTTTCCCAAACGATGCATCGTACCATGATATTTCAGCTGCGAGTTACGTCGTTGTTTGGGAAACGCACCCCTGTATGAGTACTGTGAACTTACTTACATTTAAGTTGAAGTAATGAGGTATTTAATTAACTCAATCCCTTCAACATTGAGTTCAAAACTCTTTTCAAATGAGTAGAATTACCTTTCAGTACATTTTGAGTTAACTACACTCATTTCATTTGATAAAGTTGACTGTTTTTACAGTGTAGGACGACACATAAATAGCAGGAAATGATAGACAGTAGGCAGACAACAAGGACATAGCGGGGAAAACACAATAATGGGGATGTCTTACCCAGATCCACACTCTTCAATGACTTCACATGATTCTGCTCCGCATGAACCTGCTGACCTCCATCAGTCAAAGATGAATCAGCTGAACTCAGGAGGCTGAATACACATGCAAACACACACAAAACAGTTACACACGTATTTACCTATTTCTTTCAGTTATAAAGAACCAGTTCATCCAACATTTAAAAGCTATAATCATTTACTCTCACAGAATGCATTTCTTCTACTAAACACAACAGTAGATATTTTGAAAAATGTTGAAAACCTAACACATGATGGTGCCCAATTGATAGGGAAATTCATACTGGTTTGAAACAACCATGTAACCATAGAGTGAGTAAATGAAGAAGCAGTTTTCAATTGTGGGTGAACTGACTTTATTAAGTTATTATTATTATTTATTTTAAGTGAGTAAATAGTGGGTACAGTTTTATTTTGGGGTGAACTATCCCTTTAAATGTGATTATTGTATGTGCTTATATATAACAGTATCAGTTAAAAACTAATGTACGTAAGCAACAAAACAATTGCAAAAAAATAATAATTTAATTGTGATTATTTTGTTGATTTGTTCATTTATTAGATCAAATAATGTTTTACAATGTGTTCAACCAGTTCACTTACATTCTTTTGGAAAGTCTAAATGTGACAAGTGTGAAATTAACTTGGAAATATATACTGTATATATTTATACAACAGTTCTGTCTGGTTCTTGAATCTGATTGGCTGATATATATATTGCTGTGCAATATTCAGCCACTAACAGCACTCGTCCAGCCGCTTCACCCTTTACCTTTGTGTATTACTCCGCACACTTACAGCAACAAGCAGAGGACACTACAGTTTGACAAATATTGCTGCTGTTGGACAACATAATCCTTTTTTTGAGGCCTTTTTAGTCAAGAATGTAGTTGTTTAGATTGCAGCTATGCAGTTTATTGATACGGATAGTGCCTATTTTAAATATTTATAATTTCTGAGATACAGCGCATCGGCGGCCATTAGCCTGTCATTGAAATCTCTGTAGACTGATGGCATTTCATGGCGTTCAGCCTTATAATCTTAAAATGCGAGCAAAATCATCCATTTTGTCATCACTTCAGACATTACGCTAGAGAATCATTCAAACACTACCTCGAAAGGGACTTTAGTGAAGTAGCAATGGTTTCTGCTGTGACATCAGCTGCAGATGTGAATGAATGGCGGAAGAAAGTAGTTCCTCATACAAAAGGATTTTTAGAGTCTCTGTGTTTGATTTTCTTTTTTATATACACGATTATGCTGTCGAACTGTCGTAGCAGTGCAATATGGCTGTACATCGTCACTGGTGGGACACTAAGGCACTCGGCTTGCGACCTAATGCCTCCCACCAGTGCTGATATACAGCCATATCGCACTGCTACTCATGTGATTTTGCTCATATATACACACACACATTTGAAAGCCATGTGGATTCATACAGGATTCAAGATAAAGTAAAAAATGTTGAGATGTGCACGTGTTTAGGATTATTTAAAAGAATTTCGCAACTACAAAATGACTTCATTTGACGCTGTACATTTGGTACATCTTACAATATGAAACCAATGTCAGCCAAACTTAGATATAGTTTGTAGAGAGACAAATTGCCCTGTTTTTGCCACGTATAGACAAACTCAAGTCATGTGGCCAACTGGTGTCATAATTATTGACTAGCTTGTGCAGCTAGTAAAATGAGACGTGTTTATCAGTTTTGGTCGAAAGCAAATCCACGTTACCTCTGCTGGAGCTGGAGGCTGTTCTGTCTGTAAGGATTAGCAGTGAAGCCTTCATCATCCCCCTCTTCCGTATGACTGTATCCCCCATTTGAAACTGTGAGCGAACAGACAAAAGCGCAGAGAGAGAAAAGCAATCATTAGAGCTCTGTGGAAATATTATGCGGGCTCATTTAAGAGGGGTCTGCAGGGGTCAGGCCATCGGTGGACAGGGGTGACAGTCTCAGACAGAAACGGAGACCATTATCAGCTCCAACACACTCACCTTTAATGATCTTTCACTCCTATGATAATGGGACTGGGGCCTGGGATTGACTTGATTTCCCCCCTCTAAGCTTGGTTAAGTTTGTAAGAGAGTGTGTGTCTGATAGAGACACTGAAAGTATAATTAAACATCTGTGTATTATTACTGTTATTGACATAATTAGTTCTGTTTTTCTTCTGTATTTCTATTTTAATGTCTATTAGAGAAGCGAATCGATTCATTGGGGAGCAATTCTCAATTCAATTCGATTTGCAAGCTTTCTTTTCAAACTGATTCTGTACTTTATTGCATTCTTGTTTTTTTTTTTATTCAACTCAATACATATACAGTAATTCAAATACTATCAATTTTTTCACTAATTTCAACAAAAAATAATTTTGAAAAACAAACAAAATATTTGCATATGAGTCCCTAAATTTTCCTCAGTGTGAAAAGATTATTTTGAAAAGGGTTCAAATACATAAAAATAAAATAAAACAACAACAACAACAACAATAATAATAATACTTATTATAATTATAATAATATTAATAAATATTAATAATAAATAAATTAAAAAATAAATAAATAAATAAATAAATAAATAAATAAATAAATAAATAAATAAATAAATAAATAAATAAATAAATAAATAAATAAATAAATTGTGGGACCTGGAGGATTTTTCTGAAGAACAGGATGCAGTTTAAATGTTTAGGACAAACAACACTGCAATGACTGGACTATATATATATATATATATATATATATATATATATATATATATATATATATATATATATATATATATATATATATATATATATACATACTTGGAGCTTTTGGTTTGCTTTTAATTCAAATATCTAAAACAATCTTAAATCAAGAAGCATTTCTAGACATGTAAAAAATAAAAAAATAAACAAGTTACGTTTTTATTAGAGAAACAATAAGTCAAAATGATGCAATGTAAATTAAATTCAGCAAAATGCGTTAAGGGGACCATGAAAGTACAGTGATAGCAAAACTTTTTTTTCAGTGAAGAGACTCAAGAACAACCATTAGAAAACAAACAAAAAAAAAGATTTTCCAAATATCAAACTATTAAAAAAAAATGCATGTTTGAACGCTGGCATTTTTTATAAACACACATATTATTAAATAGTTTTTTATCATTTAAATAGTAGGGATGCTACTACTAGGCCGATAATCACATTTTATGACTCAATCGATACTCGTCAATCTGGCCAATCTCATGAACCAATCGCAGGCGTTTGTTTATGCAGTGCTACAACATGTGAAGAGGTAAATGATGCGTGGGGGCGTGAGTGATCACTGTGCTGACGTATTGGTGATGATCTCTTTTTTGCAAGTGCAGCCATTGGCTGTTTCTCAATTCCAAGAACGCAGAGAACGGACTTGAATTCTTGTAGAGACAGGTCTTGCCAGGTCACCTCGGAAGAACAAACTAGGGAGACCGCGAGAACAGAGAGCGCATCCTGTGAGAAATGAGATGCTGCGTTCTACCTGATGGTCACATGACCTTCACGCATGTTTAACTGAAAATAATTTTACAGCATTACAGTATTTATTATCTATTGTTTTTCCCCTTTTCACAATATATACTATGCATTAAAAGCTTACAAATATAAGCAAAATTTGCAAAATACAAATAAAACAGAATTTCACTGCCTTTATTAAGATGTTCATGGTCATGTTTACTTTAACCGTTTCATTTAGGGAAACTCCTGAGGTAAATAAGTGATATCTTTGAACTTTAATAATAAATCTATTTAAAATGCTGCCCTTCCACCTCCAGCCGCAATGACTTCTGAGACCTCTAGAGCGAGTTCGGTGCTCAAGTCTGCTTTGGTGCGTCATTGATATCAAGAACACATCTGGGAATTTTCACGTGTCCCCTGTTCTTGCGGTCTTGAGTATTGGAACTGAACTTTGGCAGTTGATGATGACATTACACGAGAACACAAGATCGCTGAAGAACTCTTATTGAAAAACAACCATTGTATCTACAGAGTTTTGAGCTGCTGTGACGCGAGCGGAGCGATCGCCAATATCTAGTGTCTCATCCAACCGTATAGCCTCTTCTAGAAGCTCAGCGATTCTCCGGAATAGGCCTCTTCATAGTAGTGCCATGACGCTCGCGAACTACAAAAAATACCCTAAAAAATCATGGCGACAAAAGTGAATGAGCAAGAGAACAATTCAGGAGAAGATTTATATTTGTTAGGTTAAATGAATAGTGCAGTAAAGAAAATCCCCACACTCTCATCGAACTGCTGTGACGGCCCAGAGCTGCAATCATAAAGCTGCTATCAAGAGTTAGAGATGAGCAAATATTTGGATGGCCTGCATGTATTTAGGCCTTTTACATAAAAGAACTGAAAGTTCTGTGTTTTTGATATTATTAGAAATTCACTAAAACCTGGTTGGAAATATTAATGAAATATTTATTTATTTATTTATTTATTTATTTATTTATTTATTTATTTAATAATATAACTTTTTCTAATATAGGCAGAGTTATTGCAATAAACAGTCATTTTTAGGCCTATTTCCTTTTAGTAAAGAAGTAATGTATTACGATGTGCATTTTAACTTCTTATGCATCAAATAAAGCCTATGCTCCAAATTCTTTATTCATTGAGACATGTTGAATTCTTCTTCCATCATTTGCAGTGTTTCTAAATTGCTTTGTTAGTCATTTCTTACCATTGTTTTATATTTAATTTTCTGTAAACCTGCATCTGACCATTACAAGACCACACTAAATGGCTATAAGAGACATGTTTAAGGGAATATATGCAACATCCTTAACTTATTCTCTTAGGTAATGCGAGAGCTCCACTTAAGTATCATACTTGGAGGGAAAATGGTTTAGGCATTGTAAAGCTTGAAACATTAGAATCGGTACATGGTATTGGCCGATTACCATGACAAGGAAACCCTAGTAAATAGTTAAATAAATAACTATTGTAATGTAACTACTTGTAACTAATGAAATGACTGATTGTACATTACATAGAGTTATGTAGAAAAATATATATAATAATAATAGCAGTATAACATGCGCAACCTCTTAAACCAATGTTATTAGCAATGGTGATATCGGTGCATTGCAAATGGATTATTTGTAAAGGCAGCAGTGTAATAGAAAAACAACAGGCCCAAATGTAATGCTGTCCTGTCTGATGTTTGTTCTGAGCAATTGGCTCTGAAAGTGGGTGTTCAAAATGCATTGAAAGGGGGCAGTGTTTTAAAGAATAGCAATGTTGAGTTTAATGAGATAATTCATTCAATCTGTGAAAAAATAGATGGCATTTTTTGGTTCTTTATAAAGGAAGAAGGTCAGCAATGTGTCACACATTGTTATAAAATATACTTCTTTCTGAATTTTGAGGTAAAATGGGTCATTCCAAACACTATTTAGAAGAACCATTTACAGTAATTTCAGTAAAAAAAAAAAAAGTTTATTCAAAAAGGAAGTGGAGAAAAGAAGTGGAGAAAATTATAGGATGTACTTCTGAAATGATCTCCACTTTAAAATGGCAACAATAACCCAGAAAACGCAGAAGAAAATGAGCAACTATGGTTAAAATGGATCTAAGAATAGTCAGAACGGCAAGGATTTAGCCAATCATCACCTCCAGACACATCAAAAATGATTTAAAATGACCTGTATGTACAGTGACAGTCAGAAGATGTTTGACGGATACTCATCAAGCCCCAAAAAAAAAACATGTGCATTCAAATATGCCAAAGAGAAAATCCCCCTGAAATGACAGTTTCAACAAGACAGCGACCACAAAAACATGGCTCTTTTCTTTTATTTATTTATTTATTTTTAAATATAGGTGAAATTGCCTTTTTATTTGCCTCCTGTAAAAGAATTGCACTAAATAAAAACACAAGAAAAAAAAGTAGGTTGTGGACAATGTTTTTCAGAAGAACACCAGAACGTTCAAGACAAACAAAACTGCTAAAATGCAATCAAATAAAATAACATCAAATAAAACAAAATAAAATTAAATATAATAAAATGCAACAAAACGCAATAAAATAAAATCATTTTTGTTGTTTTTTGTCTTCTAGTCCAAACATCTAAAAATTCTAATATCAAGAAGCATGTTCAAAAAGTCACAATTAAGCAGACTTTTTTGTAAGAAAAACCCCACCTAATTTTGACTTAATATTTCTGAAAAAAAAAACACAATATTTTGTACTTGTCTAGAAAATAATGCCACTTCATTTAAGAATGTTTGGATATTTTAACGAGAATCAAGATTAGCAAGAAACACATTTTCTATTCTTTTTTTTTTTTTTTTTTGAAGTGAATGAACCCATGAACAACCATTACGAAGTGAAGAAAAAAAAGAAAATAGTAAACCAAATAAACACACTGTATTAAAAACCAAATGTATGTAAAAAATGCTAACTCTTAAAGGGCACCTATGAAGAAAATCCTTTTTTGTAAGCTGTTTGGACAGAACTGTGTGCAGGTATTGTGTGTCCACAGTAATATTGGGGTGATATAAAGACAATAAAGTCTTATTTTTTATTCCCTGAGGTGAAAATTGGATCCAAATCAATCTCATTTTGAGGTCGACCGTAACGTGCGCAAAGCAACTGGGATTAAAAGATCTGTTCAGCTCTCTGTGGTCATCAATCATCATTAAATGTGATCAAGAATGAGTTTTACAAGTTTGAAACGTTTTTAAAATGAATTTCAGTGATTTTACAGTCTTTATCACCACAGCCGCATGTCAGTACAATTATAAAAGAAGATGCTTCAATCCCGCTTTGTGGACGTTAAATTTTGTACATTAACATAACGGATATCCATACAGCAGTGAATATTAACATATATCCTGTCACATTTGCCAGTTGCCATGCAAAAACAGTGCAAAGTTAAACGCGCACACTGTGTGTGTGTCTGCTGTGTGTGTGTCTGCTGTGTGTGTGTGTGTCTGCTGTGTGTGTGTGTGTCTGCTGTGTGTGTGTGTGTGTGTGTGTGTGTGTGTGTGTGTGTGTGTGTGTGTGTGTGTGTGTGTGTGTGTGTGAACTTTGCGTGTGACTCATCGCAGAAAGGCTTGAATTAACTCCACAACACACACATCAAATAATCATTGGGAAAGTTCTTACTGTAGTATTTCTCACACACGTTACGTGAGATCTGCTTCCTTCATGTCTGTCACTGTGCTGTTTATCTGAGGCAGATGGAGATAGAGGCACACTATGACAACGCTGGGCGGGAAAACTAGCATTAAAGGTAAAGGCAACAAAAACAGCTACATTGCGTCCAGAGCAGAAAATTCCAATATTCTGAAAGGTATAATAAATAATCTGATGGGTGTTTTGAGCTGAAACTTTACAGACACATTCTGAAGACAAAACAGACTTATCTTAAATCTTGAAAAAGGGGTAAAAATAGGTGCCCTTAAATACTTGATTTAATATTGAATGTGTAATGTTTTCAGTATATATGAAGGATGGAAATAAAAGCTATTTAAACTTTATTAACAGTTAATCTGCCCTTAATTCACGTTCAAGGCACTGCTATGTTTTAATACATAACTGTGTTAGTATATGTTAATGTGCTATTTAAAGTCTTAATGACCCAACAGCCACAACAGAATGTGCAGTGAGCAGATGAATGAATCAGTATGAAGCAGTGATTGTGTTCTCCGTTCATAAACAGACTACAGTACACACTACAGGCTTTTACTAGAAAACACAGAAGCCTTGGACCACCTGCAGTAGAAAATGATACAATCAACTGTTTATGAATCCTAGTGTATGTGCGTGCGTGTGTGTGTGTGTGTAACTCAAGGACACTTTATGAGCATTCATCCAGAATTCCCCTTATTATTTAGTTGATGTTTTCAGCTACTGTCTCTGAAGCCCTGCATGACACATACCTCATTAACGTCTGTTAGGCCAAATAGTGCAGAAACGAAACAAAGACTGGAGGTCTTTGTCTAAGAGCCAGTCATGTTAAATTCAAAACAAATGCCTCAGATTCCCAGACACTCAGCGAACAGTTTATGAACAACCTGCAGTTTAAATAAACATTCAGTGAACTGTTTACAGGGATGAACCCTTACAATACTTTCCTGAATATTTTCATTCAGTGAAAGGAATCTGCTTATGTTAGATCCTACACAGAATACTGCATGTAGAAAACTATTATATTAATAAAGGTCCGCTAAAAATGAAAATAAAAACTGTTAGATGTTTACATACGATCTAGTGTGCTCAAAACAGTGACAAAATTTGAATTTTGAAGATATAAAACTGATATAAAAATGCAAAGATCAACCCTTTTTTTGAGCTGTGATAAAAACAAAACACCATTGGCTGTCCCACCTATGTTGAAGTCAAATATCGAGAAAAAAGTGCACATTTCAAAGAACTTCACAGGTCTTTAATATATTGGATTAAACTTATATACATTTAATAAAACAAATTATGGCATTACTATATTGGATTAAATTTAAATACATATAATAAACTAATTATATTATACAGCATGTCACACTAAAATTTACCATCTGGATAAATAAATAAATAAATAAAAAATATTTAAATAAATAAATAAATATTAAAATTTCAATATAATAAAAATACAATGTATATTAATAAATCTATATTTAAACTATTTAAATAAATAAAAAAATACCTAATTAGGTTTTTAATATTGAAATGTATTAAATTATTTTTACACAAATGCATAGTTGCTAAAATAGATGTAGTAGTAAGAAAGAAAGAAGTAGTAATGTGTTTACAATAGTGCAGTGTGTGTGTGTGTGTGTGTGTATTAAACCATATGTTACACCCACTGTTTATTAGCACTGCTATGCAAAAAAGAATATGCCAACTGCCAACTCTGCTTTCAACAAAACACATTCACTTTGCTGTAACTATAATACAAAGAAAAACACTCACACATTATTTTAAGGTTCACTGATGTCTATTAACAAACCATTAACTTTTAAATCTATAAACTCCTAATTTGCTGCTTATCAATCATTAAGGTAGTAATTAGGCTTAGGTATTTGGTAGGATTAGCGATGTAGAATATGATCATGCAAAATACAGTGCTCAGCATAAATGAGTACACCCCTCAAAAATCAACCTTTTAAATTCATATTTTTATTAAGATGCTTTACAATAGTATAATTGTGCATATGCATTATATTATTCAGTACTTAAACCGAATCTGGAGCTAATCCAAATGACTTACAATAATGGTCCAAAATTAGTAGCCCACATTTAGATGTTAAGGGGAAATTTAAAACAAATGTATAAAATATAATTGACAATTTGTAGTTTGTTATTTTTATTATTATTATTATTATTATTATTATTATTATTATTATTAGCAACATTTTGCTTAAATTTAAAATTATTCTTTTTCAATTTCTATAGATGTTAGGTGACTAATATTTTCTAAAACTTTTTGTTTAAATGCACAAATTTAATTATTAAAATGGGGTGTACTCGTTTATGCTGAGCACTGTATGTACTTCATAAGAACTAATAAACAGCCAATGCATATATACATATATACATATTTACATATATACACATATATATATATATATATATATATATATATATATATATATACACATATACACATATATATATATACACATATATATACACACACACATATATATATATATATATATATATATATATATATATATATATGTGTGTGTGTGTGTGTGTGTGTGTGTGTGTGTGTGTGTGTGTGTGTGTGTGTGTGTGTGTGCGTGTGTAAAATAATGCACATTTTTAAAACGAAATAATACAACTTTATAATAAATACATGAATAAATTAATAGTAAAATTTAAATACATTAAAAATACATTTAATATATATTTAAACTATTTAAATAAAAAAATACCTAATTCGTTTTATTACTTAATATTGTAGTATAATAGTATTATTTAATATTGAAATTCAATTATTTCACACAAATGACAATAATAATAATAATAATAATAATAATAATAATAATAATAATAATAATAATAATAATAATAATAAACATTTAATAAACAAAGTATATTACACAGCATATCAGACAAAAAATATATATATACATATATGTATATACATATATACATATATATATATATATATATATATATATATATATATATATATATATATATATATATATATATATATATACATATATATATACATATATATATATATACATATATATATATATACATATATATATACATATATATATATATACATATATATATATATATATATATATATATATATATATATATATATATATATATATATATATATATATATATATATATACATATATATATACATATATATATATATATATATATATATATATATATACATATATATATATATATATATATATATATATACATATATATATATATATACATATATATATACATATATATATATATATACATATATATATATATACATATATATATACATATATATATATATATATATATATATATATATATATATATATATATATATATATATATATATATATATATATATATATATATATATATATATATATATATATATACACATATATATATACACACACATAAATAAATATATTTAAACTATTTAAATAAAACATACCTAATTGTTTTATTACATATTTTATATTAAAATTAAATTATTTCACACAAATATTAAAGTTTCTAAATTAATAATAATAATAATAATAATAATAATAATAATAATAATAATAATAATAATAATAATAATAATAATAATTCCTTTGCTCTTCAAGACTGTTTTGAAGCTGGATATTGATGGTCTTTGAAAAGTTCAACAAAACACACAAGCTTAAGATTTCTAACCTCTCGCTGTGGGTTGCTGGGATATGGATATCACGTTGTTCTCTGTCTTCTTGATGGAGTGTCTGTGTTTTGGCGGAGTGGAGCGGGATATCAGGCCTGACAATCACATAGATCAGTGCGCACCACCCAGCGCAACTTCATCATTACTCATCAGACTGCTTATTAGTATTATATATCTCATCTGTTTGTGTGCTGCACAACTGCCACAATACATCAAGCCCACAGATGCACGCATGCACACTTTCACACACACATGAACACACACATACGTTTGAGAGATGAACTGATGTGGGAGTGAATGAAAAAATGAACGCACGTACACATTCTCAGCCGCACATGCTCACGATTATTTATCTGCTAAAGTGTGGCGTAGTCGAAATGAAATAAGTTGTTCCATCAGAAGATGATGGATCAATGGCTCTTTCAGCTAAAGCAGGGTTATTAATCCTAAACGGTGTGTGTGTGTCTGTGTGCTACCAGACCGCTCGCCTGCAATAGCAAAACACCTCCTTATGTAAAACATTAACTGAAATAAAAGCCATGTTTCTCTCACTGAGGGCTGGGGATGAATCTATTACCACAGACACTGGACAGATATAATATTTCACATCTGTGGACGATATTCATAATGACAGCAAGTGGAACAGGGGAGGTTTGCCGACATTAGTAGTACTGTGAGAACATGAAACATTTCCTGTAATGAAAATATTGTATTGGATTTAAAGAAAAAAGATATTATAGACACATTTCAGGAAAAACTGCAGAGCGTAGTAGGGCAGCTGTGGGAATTAAAGTCTCATCTTTGAGTTAAGTTGAGAAAAGTCATCAAATTACTCTTATTAATCTAGTGTAAATAACCCTAAAACACATGGGCACATTAATGGCCTGTTTCCACTGAGTGGTATGGTTCGGTATGACTTTAAGGCCGTTTCCACTGTCAAAATGTACCAAAAGCGAACTGTACCACTTTTGGGGTACCTTTTGCAAAGGCAGGCTGAGACGTGCAGCTGAATGCTATTGATTTACAAAGAAACGTCACTAGCAGGAGAATGAAAACAAAGGAAGCGCCATTTTTAAATACACAGCAGAGACATTACATCGTAATAAAATATACATTTAATAATGAGCCATGGTGGACCGGAGCTCAAACAAACCTTGTCGTCATCTTGATGAACAGCCACAAAGCCAAGAGGAACAAAATCTGACGTGTGCTGTTTTTGTTTTACAAGGCCGTCTAAAAGTGCGAGCGGTTTCACTTTCACCAGAAAGCTCACGATCGCGTCTGTATTTGAAATAACAAACTTCTTGAGCTGATGATAATAACGTGCGCGTGATTATTGAAGTGCTTCTGACATCAGACCCTTTCAGAAAAGGACAAACGCAAGAGTGAAGTGCGAAAAAACAAAGGAGAAGCCAGAAAAAAACAAAGGAGAAAATGATTCTTTCAGCAAACATGAACAAACTGCCATGTTTAATTATCATAATTGAACTCAGAATGATGGAATTACTTTCTAACAAGAGGTTACATGCGCTGGTGCAGATTAAAGATACAGATAAAAGGTTTGTGTTGTTTTTGAACCAAAAATAAGGACTAAATGTATTCTGTGTGTAGTTTCTCTGTAATTGGTAACATATCGGAAACTGTAAGGGGCTGTATGTGTTCATACATGTTGCATTTATTCATTTATTTTATTTAATCACAGACGTTACAGTAGGCTATTTCACACTGTCATTGATCTGCAGTCATATTCAAATCCTAGAAAGGTTAGTAATGAACATTTATACAAGTATATATATATATATATATATATATATATATATATATATATATATATATATATATATATATATATATATATATATATGTATATATATATATATATATATATATATATATATATATATATATATATATATATATATATATATATATATATATAGTAAGTATTTATGTCTATAAAGCATATGTTTTGTGAGAAGTGCTTCTCATATGATATGTGAACGACCCGTACAGCTTTACTTGACATTTCCTCGAGCGAGAATAAGGTTGACTGAAACTTTCAGTCATATCGTTGGTACCCTTTTGACAGTGGAAACGCAAGCCTGATAAAGGTGGCCCATACCAGTATCAGACACGCAGCATATTATCTTTCTTTTCCTCTCAGCTAAAGAAAACAACAACACAAAAATATGCCATTGCTTTGCTACACTAACAATCATTTTGCCATGATATTTCAAGTCAAACTGTGGTTATACCAATGATAATCTATGCTATTAAAATATAAAAATACTATATTACTTAAAAAAATTATATATAGAGATTTTGTGTCCTAATATTTTTCAAGTATTCAGCTTAAAGTGCAATTTAAAGGCTTAACTACAGTAGGTTATTAGGTTAACTATATGAGCTCGAAAAACAAAAAACAGCTTTTAAAATGTTCATTGCGACCAAGCTAATACTTTTATTCCAATCAAACCAAAACGATACATTTAGTTCCATTTTAGCATCGGAAGTGCACATATTATTATTATTATTATTATTATTATTATTATTATTATTATTATTATTATTATTAATAATAATAATACCTTTAATTTATAGGTGCCTTTTAAAACACTCAATATGTCACAAGCACATCATAAAAGGAAAGAGAGAGAAAAAAAATCAAAAGACAGGATATTAGACCAGGAAATAATTAAAAGCAATACTGAACAGAAAAGTTTTTACCTGAGATCAAAAATTGGAAATAGAGTCCACCTGGCCAATGTGCAATGGCAGGCAGTTCCATAACCTTGGTGCTGTGCAACTAAACGGCCTCCCACCAAATAACTTCATCTTAAAATTTGGAACCGATAATGATTCAGCAATGAAAGATCCCAGTGTGCGCAAAGGAGTGTATCAATAAAGAAGATCAGAGAGATAGTTAGGTGCCAGATTATGAAGAGTTTTGTATGTTAAAAGACGAATTTTATATTGTGCATGATCATGAACAGGAAGCCAGTGCAGGTGAACGTATGTGATCAGAAGCATGTGAGCGGGTGACTATCCTAGCTGCTAAGTTCTGATTTTACTAAAGCTGCTTATCAGGAATACCAGATAGTAGACAGTTACAAAAATCAATCCTTGATGTAACTAGCGCATGAACAAGCACTTCAGTACTTTAGTAGTGAAGGGTGAAGTCTTGTAATTTTACGCAAAAGAAAAAAGGCAGAACGTGAGATATTATTAATATGGGAACCATACGAGAGCACACCATCTAGTATAACCCCAAGACTTTTAACATGGGTTGTAAAATAAACTGGAGAGTTACTGATAGACAGGGTAAAGGATAGAGCTTTGAATATAACAGACTTCAAACCAAATAGAACGACTTTGTTATGAAGCGGACAGGAGACAGAGGTAAGGAAACGTTAGGGTGTTTATTAAATGACAACAAGGAGCACATGAAGGATAGCCAGGAGGATCAGGAATGATGTTGGGGTCTTTTCCTCCGTGGCTGGGTAACAGGAATACACGAGGATGGACAGCACACACCAGATACAGCTGACAGAGGATGACACAGACTTGGAAGGACTGGAAGACAGGACGATTCGGGTGGACCAGGAAGACTAGGAGGAATACAAAGAGAACAGGTAAGTAAAGCGTTAGTTTTAGCTGAGGATGACTACGCTGAGTGGTCGCTCAGTTGTCCGCTTTCGTCGAGACGAGCCCGGACAATGAGCGACTGGAGTGCTGTGCTTTTATCTGGTGCTCGTGAATGTGATGCAGCTGTGTGCTCATTAGAAGTCAGGTGATGGTGATCTTCGTGAGTGGGGATCGTGAGAGCCTGACCAATCCGTGACAGTACCCCCCTCCCCAGGGCCCGCTCCTGAGGGCCGACACCTCCGACGCCGTGGTGGTCTCCCTCTGCCTCTAGGCGCTGGGAACTCAGGGTGGCTCTCATGAAACTCCACCATGAGACTAGGATCGAGAATATCAGCTCTGGGAACCCATGTCCTTTCTTCGGGGCCGTACCCTTCCCAGTCCACCAGGTACTCCAACTGGCCACCACGACGTCGGGAACGCAAGATCTCCTTCACTGCGTAGACGGCTCCTTCTTCTAGGAGCAGTGGAGGAGGGGGTTCCTCTTCGTGGTCAGGCTCTGTGGAGGGAAGAACAGGATCGTGATAGGGTTTCAGGAGTGATACGTGGAATGTAGGGTGAATACGGTAGTGAGAGGGTAATTGTAGTTTGTAGGTGACGGGGTTAACCTGTTCCACGATGGTGAAGGGACCAACAAATCGGGGACTTAACTTGCGAGAGGGCAGTCGCATGCGTATGTCCCGGGTGGATAGCCACACCTTTTGTCCGGGTGTGTATCTGGGTTCTTCAGACCTTCTTCTATCGGCGGTTACCTTGCTTCGACGGACTGCCCTCTGCAGATGTTGATGAGCCTCGTCCCAGACTCTCTCGCTCTCCCGGAACCAGTGATCCACTGCGGGGACATCAGATGGTTCGCCATCCCAGGGAAAGAGCGGTGGTTGGAAGCCCAGGACGCACTGGAATGGCGTGAGTCCGGTGGAGGGTTGCCGCAGTGAATTTTGGGCATATTCTGCCCAGCCCAAATACTGGCTCCAGGAGCTCTGGTGACCACTGCAGAAGGTCCTCAGGAACCGTCCCACCTCCTGAATCTTCCTCTCTGTCTGCCCGTTGGTTTGGGGATGATATCCAGAAGAGAGGCTGACGGCCACACCTAGGAGCTTGAAGAAGGCTTTCCATAGACGTGAGATGAACTGTGGACCTCTGTCCGACACAATATCTTCTGGAATACCAAATGACCTGAAGACTTGATTAAAGATATTGTCGGCTGTTTCAAAGGCTGTGGGAAGACCTTTCAGAGGGATTAGTTTGACAAACTTTGAGAATCTATCTACGATGACTAGAATACAGGTATTACCTTCTGACGAGGGGAGGTCAGTGATAAAGTCCACTCCTAGGTGTGACCAGGGACGGTTCGGAATCGGCAAGGGATGGAGCTTTCCAGCGGGTAGATGACGTGGGCTCTTGGATTGGGCACAGTCCTTACAGCCCTGAACATATTGCCTCACATCCCTTGCCATGTTTGGCCACCAGAATCGTTGGGATACTAGCGAGAGAGTATTGTTGATCCCTGGATGTCCAGTGCCTAGCGAGGTATGTAAGGAGTGGATCAGATCTACCCGGTGTTCAGGTGGTATGAACTGCCGATGAGGAGGGCATCCCGGCGGAGCAGGGGCTTCCGGAGTGGCAACGACTGGAGGAGCGTTCCAGGTGATCGGACAAATGGAGATGTGTTCGGGAAGAATCTTCGTTGGGAGTTCTTCATGATCGTGATGCTCGTGTAAACGAGAGAGAGCGTCTGCTCTTAGATTCTTGGGTCCTGGACGATAGGAAATGGAGAAATCAAAACGTGAGAAGAAAAGTGACCATCTGGCTTGACGTGGACATAGTCTCTTGGCCTCTTTGATATATTGGAGGTTTTTGTGATCGGTGATCACCTGGAACGGATGTTTGGCTCCCTCCAACCAGTGACGCCACTCCTCCAAGGCTAGCTTGATTGCTAGAAGCTCCCTGTCTCCTATGCTGTAATTCTGCTCCGCCGGGCTCAACTTCCGAGAGAAATAGGCACAGGGATGCAGTCGGGGCGGTGTATCATGATGTTGGGATAATACTGCCCCGACGCCGGTGGTGGATGCGTCCACTTCCACCACGAAAGGAAGATTTGGGTCAGGATGAGTCAGGAGTGGGGCCCTTGTGAACTCCTTCTTAAGAAGGCGGAAGGCTGCGGCTGCTTCTTTGGTCCACTCCAGTCCTTTGGGTTTACCCTTGAGGAGATTAGTGAGAGGTGATGTAATCCTGCTGTAGTCCTTGATAAACCGTCTATAAAAGTTAGCAAACCCAAGAAACCTCTGGAGCTCCTTAATGGAAGTGGGTTCTGACCAGGATATAACAGCCTCAATTTTCTTCCCATCCATACGTATACCGGTTTGGTCAATGATGTATCCCAAGAAATGAATCGACTTCTGGTGGAATGAGCATTTCTCCGCTTTGAGGTAGAGGTGATGTTCTCTCAATGTGTGTAGGACCTCCGCAACGTGTTGGCGATGTTCGGCCTCACTCCGGGAGTAAATGAGGATGTCATCTATGTACACTATTACAAAGTGGTGAAGAAACTCCCGGAGGACTTCATGAATGAAGTTTTGGAATACGGAGGGGGCGTTGACCAGACCGTAAGGCATGACCTCATATTCATAGTGGCCAGTAGGGGTCACGAATGCTGTCTTCCATTGGTCCCCCTCACGTATTCTTATCAGATTATACGCGCTGCGGAGGTCCAATTTAGTGAAGACTTTAGCTTCTCGGAGCTGTTCCAAAGCGGCTGGTACCAGAGGAAGGGGATATCGGTATTTTACTGTACCGTTATTTAGGACCCTGTAGTCGATGCATGGACGCAGCCCTCCGTCCTTCTTGGCCACAAAGAAGAAGCTTGAGGCGGCTGGTGATTTTGAGTGACGTATGTACCCCTGACTCAGAGCCTCCCTTATGTAATCTTCCATTGCCTGATTCTCTGGAAGCGAGAGCGGGTAGATCCTACCTCTTGGCAACTGGGCATCTGGAACTAGGTCGATCGCGCAGTCCCATGGCCGATGCGGCGGTAGCTGGGAAGCTCTCTTGGGGCAGAAGACATCATGAAAGGAGCTGTACTCCTTAGGAATGTGGATAGACTGCTTCTCAGGAGGACTCTCGACCGATGTTGTAAACAAAGAAATGGGGTTCCGACCTTGAAGAGGGAGATTTGGAAAACAGGTAGGTGTACATCCAGATCCCCATTTCTTTATCTCTCCTGTGCCCCAAGAGATGATGGGATCGTGCTTCACCAGCCACGGGCGCCCTAGAATGATGTCCATATTTGCACCCTCCAGAACCAGAAATTGAATCCTCTCTTGATGTAACAACCCCACTTGAAGAAGGATGTCTTCGCATTGTCGATGGATACGGGTCGAAGATCGAGTGCACTGGGTTATCGGTTGTATCTGGTATATATGCGAGGACGCCTCAGTACGTAGGTGGAGTTGACGACAGAGGGATTGGGAGATGAAGTTCCCTGCTGACCCGGAGTCGATGAGGGCTGTGACAAGGAGAGAAATAGAGGCAGTAGTTATTTGTACGGTGGTAGTAAGTGGTTTACATTGTTCAATATTCGTACTGAATACACTCACTGAAGTCCGAATGGGACGAAGGGGACACTCCATACGGGTGTGTCCACTGACACCGCAGTATAGACACAGACCCCGGGTCAGCCTCCTCTGTCGTTCCGCTGATGTCAGTCTTCCAGACTCTATTATCATGGGTTCTGGTTCTGGAGAGGCTGTTGACTCAGGCGATTGGAGGAGTGCAGACGAGGGGGTGATGGTGTCCTGTTGATAGGAACGGAGACGATCGGAACATCGGAGAGAATGTTGGATGAATCTCTCCAGACCCATAGTATCATCTAATGTGGCCAGCTGGATTCGGAGAGTGGGTTCCAAGCCGAGCCGGTACGTGGTCAACAACGATCTCTCATTCCATCCACTTGCAGCTGCTAGAGTGCGAAACCGGAGAGCATATTCCTGTGTAGATAGAGTACCTTGCTTTAGATGATACAGCTGCTCTCCAGCGGCTACTTCCCCATCAGAACGTCCAAACACCTCTTTGAAATACTCCGTGAAGGTAGTGATGGAATTCATGACCGGCCCGGCTTGGTTCCAGATCGTCTCAGCCCATTTAAGTGCAGGCCCAGAGAGTAGTGATACGATGTAGGCGATCTTTGACTTATCTGTGGGATATAGAGAAGGTTGCATTTCGAATATGAGGGAACATTGTAACAGAAAACCATTGCACTCCCCCGCTCCGCCTGAGTAGGGCGCTGGTCGGGCCATGGGACTGGAAGGAAGGGCCGAAGAAGAAACTGTGGAGGCGGAAGTGCTCGGTGCTGGTGGTGCGTTGGAAAGTGGAGCTGGTGGCTGTAGAATCCGCTTCAACTGGTCCACCAGCTCTTGAAAGTGATCGGGGGTGCTCATGTTGTCGTCGTTAATGGTCCGGGCTTCTGTTATGAAGCGGACAGGAGACAGAGGTAAGGAAACGTTAGGGTGTTTATTAAATGACAACAAGGAGCACATGAAGGATAGCCAGGAGGATCAGGAATGATGTTGGGGTCTTTTCCTCCGTGGCTGGGTAACAGGAATACACGAGGATGGACAGCACACACCAGATACAGCTGACAGAGGATGACACAGACTTGGAAGGACTGGAAGACAGGACGATTCGGGTGGACCAGGAAGACTAGGAGGAATACAAAGAGAACAGGTAAGTAAAGCGTTAGTTTTAGCTGAGGATGACTACGCTGAGTGGTCGCTCAGTTGTCCGCTTTCGTCGAGACGAGCCCGGACAATGAGCGACTGGAGTGCTGTGCTTTTATCTGGTGCTCGTGAATGTGATGCAGCTGTGTGCTCATTAGAAGTCAGGTGATGGTGATCTTCGTGAGTGGGGATCGTGAGAGCCTGACCAATCCGTGACAGTCTTCAGTTTCACTGGCTTTTACCTTAAAAAAATTATTAGACATCCATATATTAATGACGCGCAGACAGAGTATCAGTCACACCCCCAAACTTTACCCGAGTCGAGCGCGGTGACGTCGGACCTGACGGTGGAAGATCGCGCTGCGGAGCCGAAAGCAAAAATCAGCCTTAAGAATGACGGTCTGCTCTGCTGTGCAACTGAGTGAACGCCGACACGACACAACTGTATCACAGAAATGACTTGAAGGTATGAATTGGTCAAACAGCTTTTATGCGCTTAATCACTGGGTTTTCCACATTACAATGATGATAAATAGACGCATCTGCTGCTTAGTGTTAACCAGCTGAAAATGAAACAACCTTCTCCAAAGTTCAGTCGAGCCAAAAGTAAACACGGCAGCTGATCGCGCTGTCCTTGATATCTGAGATACAGCAAAGCAAATCACAAATTTAAATTAAATAAAATATGTTATGAAGTCAGTGCTTTGATTTCAAAGGTATACAAATGTCATACATGCACAAATATGCTAAATATATTCCAATATATTGCGAATATGGATGACATAAGCCTGAATTATTATTTTTTTTACATGACCAAAATGTAAGTAGAAGTCTGTAAACATCATCTACAGCTATGGGATGCTGTAATAATATCTTGTCAGTGGAACAACATAAATGTATATATTTTTAACAAATACCCATTTTTAGTAGTAGATTACATCATGGACTGCTGAAAATGCATGTCACGTCATTCACCCCTGAACAGGACCAAACAACATCTCCAGGTTCTTTGAGAACCAGACCAAAAAAGTTATGCACACTTTTGTCTATAGCTTTTTTTTTAAACAAAAGCTGCAACTATTTCATTTATGTTAAAACAGCTCGGCTGGAGTGCCGACAATATTAGTTTTTTTTTCTATATTTATTTTACTTTTTAAAAATGGTTCTACTTTGTTTTAGCTGATAGCAAACACTGAGTGTTTATTAATTATATTTTGAAAGAAAAAAATTATAGTGTAGTATTGATTCATTATCGGTGTATTTGGTGATATGTAATTTAGGTATTGTATCGAAGTCAAAATTTTGGTATCGTGCAAAACTAGGTGGGATGCTGCAGGCTTTGTAGAGATGTAAACTTGTGTATCATCGGCATAAAAGTGGAAATTTAAGCCATAAGAATGAAATATATGACCTAAAGGCAGAATGTAAATAACAAATAAAAGTGGACTCAATACTGACCCTTGAAGAACACAAGGACTGAAACTGGATCAGAGCGACTGTTCTTTATCTGAACAAACTGTTTTCTGTCGCTTAAATAAAATGGAAACCAGCGAAGCGCATTATCAACTATTCCAATTGAAGCCGGTCGTTCCAATAATATTGAATGACTAATAGTATCAAAAGTGGGGGTAATATTTAAAAGAATAAGTATAGACAAACAGCCAGAAGCTAAGAGAAGATCATTGCCAACCTCAGTAAGGGCTGATTATGTGCTATGTTGGGGGTGAAACCAAGACTGAAAATGCTCATAGATGTTGTTAGTTTGTGAATTTGAATGAAGTTGAGTTGCTACTGTTCTTTCCAATTATTTTTACTTTCCAAAATTATTTAGGTCATTAGGATCAGCACCAGTCTTTTTAAGTATAGGAGTGATAGAAGCCATTTTTAAAGATGATGGAATGGTTGCAGTAGAAGAACAGACTATAGATATTATGAAAGAAGAGAGTGAGTTAATACAGGACTTAACTAAAATAGTCAATAGGGAATCAAGCGAACAGGTAGAGACTTCATGATCTCACTAGTGATAAAATCTCACTAGTAATGAAGAATATTTTGGAAAACTACTACAGCAGAAGCTTTTGTACATTTATATCTGAGATTTAGATAGTATAACAGTACTATCAATAACAACATTGATTTATTTTCGTAAATCACAGGAAAGGAGAGCTGAAATGAAACAAATCAACAAAAATACTCTTAATTTAAACTCCACAGATTCAAAGTTCACCTTCTCATGAAGGCGTTTGAGGGCAGAGAAACGCTCGTCCCACACCAGAGATGGCCAGAGTTCAGAAACAGTAATATTCATAGCAGCCCACACTTCCGCCCTCTCCTCAGCTCCCGGCCCACTGTTAGCCAGGGTTATAATTAGAGCGATTCTCCCGAGAAGCACCACTTCAAAAGCAAACACAATACGCATACATATGTACGAAATCATTAGCTTTCATTTACAGCTCAAACAACTACCAGTAAATTACTTCCCTCAGCCTAAATGGCTATGCCACGCTAAAAAATGCAGCACTCTCTTGATGAGCGCATTATGCATTTTAAATTGTTTGTTACGCTACGTTGTGAGCGGACCGCATTACTGTTGCGCCTGTGGAAACATGGCCTAGATAAATCGCGCATCAACTTAATGACTTCAAGGTCAGGGCGAAAAAAACCGACGCAATAAAACCAAAACAAAAAACAATCACAACATGAGTGGAGGGCTTCGTTTTATCTGTTTTTCAGCTTTTCTTTCTCAGGGTGTCTGTGCGTTTTAACAAGTAAAATTTCGAGACATTTCAAACACCATTCTGAATTTAATTTAACACACTACTTATGTAATATACTAACTAGGCCAATAATGTTGCCAGTCATGTTGACAGAAGGCACAGAAAAATGAAAGCACTCCACTGTGTTTTACTAACTTTACAATGCATATTGTTTTTAGTAATTATGAATATATATATATATATATATATATATATATATATACAGTTGAAATCAGAATTATTAGCCCTCCTGAATTATTAGCCCCCTATATTTTTGCTCAATTTCTGTTTAACAGAAAGAAAATTTGTTCAACACATTTCTAAACATAATAGTGTCAATACATGTAACTTATTTCTAATAACTGATTTATTTGCCATGATGACAGTACATAATAGTTTACTAGATATTTTTTCAACATAATAGTATTCAGCTTAAAGTGACATTTAAAGGCTTAACTAGGTTAATTAGGAAAGTTAGGATAATTAGACAAATCATTGTATTTGGTTGGAGACAATAAAAGTAAAATATTGCTTAAGAGGGCTAATAATATTGATCTCAAAATGTGTTTTAAAGAGGTGGTCCACTACGATATAATAATTTTAAACGTTAGTTAATGTAGCTGTGTGAACATAAACAACATCTCTGAATGTAATACACTCAGAATTAAATGCAAAGGGAGACATTGAATTGTACAGAGTTAGCTTAGCAAAGCCTACAGCGAACAAAGTTTGGGGACTACAAAAAAATACATCTGGGCTAGTGAGATCACAAACGCTTCAGGTTACGTGCATTCACCATGCGCATACACTCTGCACAGCGAGGGGGTATGGCCAGAGCTACTGTAATGTTGTAGCAAAGAAAGCTAAAATGCCGTCCAAATGCTGCTATTTCCACAGAGCTTCCTCTGTTTCTGTATTTGGGCTTTCAAAGGACATGACACAAAGAGAGAAGTGCTTCCAGTTTAATTTTAATTGTGTTTTAGATAATTATAAAAAAGATATAGTTCTAGCATTTGACAAAGGACAGCTTCCAGAATCTCTCCCTGTTCAGTGCTGGTATCGGCTAAAAACTCCTCAAAGGAGCAGCAGCTCCAATCACGATAGACGAAGCTGTGGACTATGAGCCACAACCTGTAAGTATATTTATTTGTTAAAATTGATCAATTACATGCATAGTTTATAGCATTGACGGTGTGTTGTAGCGAGGATGTAAACAAGGGGAAATGCTGTTTGGCACTATTAACAATTAAGCTACAAATTCATATTTATCAGTCAAACTGCTGTAAACACCCACAATCTTCACCAGCACTGCAGTGTCTCTCTATGTGGCCGTTTTCTGTGCATTCTGCATCTCAAATAACGAACTCGCAAAAGATATGAGAACGTTACATATTATTTACACATGCATATATCCCGAATAAATATGAAAGACACTTGTCAGGTTTTATTTTGTATAGTAGGCGTAAGGTTCAGCTGTGTCCTCTTCATTTTCTGATTTAGGCACAAACGGATACGGCTAACAGCTACTCTGGCTGACAGTATTTACACACTGCAAAAGCGCGTGCTTGTACGGGT
The DNA here is from genome assembly GCF_903798145.1 of Danio aesculapii. Taxonomy (NCBI): domain Eukaryota; kingdom Metazoa; phylum Chordata; class Actinopteri; order Cypriniformes; family Danionidae; genus Danio; species Danio aesculapii. Next base: position 23,134,983 of record NC_079443.1, read on the forward strand.
GTAATGCTTTTTTCTCGTGATGTTAAGCCAATCCGTGAATCACAGCACATTAGCTGACCAATCAGAGCCTCTTGAGGCTGGGCCTTTCGGGGAAATAGGAAATATGAGAGTCGTTTTCATGTTGACTGTATATAATCAAAGATATATGAAAAAATAAAGTGATTTTCTACAAGTGAAGCATGAGCACACATTGGTTTGCCTCTTATAAACACAACCAAGCCTTAAAAATACACTCGGGACCACCACTTAAAAAAAAATTCAAACTGCTTTTATCAAAAAAAAATCATGGGAAATACTGTGAAAAATTCCTTGCAATGTTAAACATCAGTTGGGCAATGTTTAAAAAAAAACACAGGAGAGCTAATCATTTTGACTTTAACTATACCCATAAAAAAATTTGTGTTCAAATCTGTGTTTGTTTTATCAATCCGAGTATTTTAACCTTCCGTTTATGGATTAGTGTTCTAAAACACACATCCGCGTTTGCCGACCCCGGGGGGTTAAAACACTAATCTTTACAATTTAACGCAAGTTACTTCTATAAAGCATAATGGTAAAAAAAAGGCCAATAACACTATGTTTCTCATTTTTAGTCATAATACAGTGAATTATATTAGACTAGATAGAAAATAGAAAGAACACCATGCAACTTCCACTTTAGAAAGCCTGCTTTGTCACATTTTCCTTGCCTTAGACAATTGTACCTTCGAGCCAGAGAAAGAAAAATAAATATTTTTGAACTGCACATATTTATAAATGTGCGAGCATCGGACTATCAAGGAAATAAACAACAGGGAGACGCGTGAGGTGTCAAGGAGGCGAGATATGAAGCTGATACGGCTGATATTGGACTATTTGTATTATTTCTTACCATTGTGCTCTTTGGGAATCCCAATGAGTACAGTGTGTGTGTGTGTGTGTGTGTGTGTGTGTGTGTGTGTGTGTGTGTGTGTGTGTGTGTGTGTGTGTGTGTGTGTGTGTGTGTGTGTGTGTTTGGAAAAAAGATGTGTGAAGCAGGCAGCTCCATTTTAAGCCCTTCTCTCTGGATCTGTCTGTCTGAAATCCTGGAGGAGGAGTGTTACTCTTTCATGTTCGGTTAAAGGGATGGTCCACACGACAGGCTATGCACACAGGCATTTCACATGAAAAGAATTGCAAATGTGCCCCAATTCTCAGACGAGTTAAACTTCCAGTTCCTAATACGGCTGTGATAAAAGGGTCTTTCCAGGCATGAAAGAGAGACAAAGAAAGATAGCACATGTATGACAGGCATACTGTATCGATAGTGACAGACATTCATGTTAAAACATATTACCAGTAAGGCACATGGACAGAAAACTAGACAATTGTCTGTTACAAAATGCTAGTTAGCATAATTTAAAAAGGCTTCAATGTAGTCTATTGCTGGGGTTATCCAGATTGGAGTGTAGTGGCACCCAGGGGCTGTGCAATGTAATATAACTGACTATAAGGTATTATTTTAGACCAATTAGTAAAAATATAATTTATTATAATATTAAAACACCCGTATAATATTTTTACACTATATTCCCTCACTGGCCACTTTATACACTTTACTAGTACCAGGTAGGACCCCCTTTTGGCTTCAGAACTGCCTTAATCCTTCGTGACATCAATTCAACAAGGTACTGGAAATATTCCTCAGGTTTTGGTCCATATTGACAGGATAGCATCACGCTGTTGCTGCAGATTTGTCAGCTGCACATCATGATGCGAATCTCCTGTTCCACCACATCCCAAAGGTGCTCTATTGGATTGAGCTCTGGTGACTGTGGAGGCCATTTGAGAACAGTGAACTCATTGTCATGTTCAAGAAACCAGTCTGAGATGATTCACGCTTTATGACATGGTGCGTTATCCTGCTGCAAGTAGTCATCAGAAGATGAGTAAACTGTGGTCATAAAGGGATGGACATGGTCAGCAACAATACTCAGGCAGGCTGTGGCGTTGACACAATGCTCAATTGGTACTAATGGGTCTAAAGTGTGCCAAGAAAATATCCCTCACATCATTCGCGCTTTATGACCGTTATCCTGCTGGAAGTAGCCATCAGAAGATGGGTGCACTGTGGTCATAAAGGGATAGACATGGTCAGCAACAATACTCAGGCAGGCTGTGGTGTTGACAAGATGCTCAATAGGTATTTATGGGCCTAAAGTGTCCCAATCCCCCACACCATTACACCACCACCACCAGCCTGAACCATTGATATAAGGCAGGATGGATCCATGCTTTCATGTTGTTGATGCCAAATTCTGACCCTACCATCTGAATGTCTCGGCAGAAATCGAGCCTCTTGAGCACTTAAAAAATGCTTCCGGCTGAAGCTTCTAAAATTGTCGTTAATCATATGCGATTTGCATTACCTTTTTATTTAAGCCTATTTTTGCTTAGCTTTACAACTGACAGCCACTAGAGTGAGAGAACCATTACTTAATTATTTAATAAACGACTCAGAAAAATTGTACTATGTACTCGGAGAGGACAAAATGATGTATTATTCTTGTAATTATTATAAGTTTTAGCACTGTTTTATTAATTTTTTTTCTGTCATTTATTTATCATTTGCTGTATATTTTATTAGTTTGATAATGTAAATATATTACATACTTTATTCATTTCTAAAATGCTTTTACAGAATAAAATGTCATGCCAATAAAGCAACTTGAACTTGAGAGAGAGAGAGAGGGAGAGAAAGAGAGAGATCAGCTTTTACCTGTCAATAAGTGCACATGGCTCCTAAATAGAATAAAAGAAATTATCATAATTATCAAAATAATATATTTGACTGAATTTCTATCCAATATTGACAAACTTATACTGCTGTTCAAAAGTTCAGGAAAGATACTTTTTATGTTCTCCAAGACTCTTCAGTGTCACATGATCATCTTATCACTCCACTGCAGTGTTTGTGTATATGGGTACTTTATGTTCTCACTTAAAATGTGTCCTGTTTATATTAATGCTTCTTTAAAGAGTCATAGCAATCACACATTTTTACCACGAATTAAAGAAGCCCACAAAAATGGTATTTAGAGTAGCAATATACCAACAGAAATAGCAAAGACATATAAATTATCTATGGATCACCATATAATACAAATTAAATGTGATGTTAAATCATTACATTTTGCCACTATCCTTCAAACCACATGATTTCCCCATTTGCAACGTGTTCTTTAATTTGGTATGCTTTCTATGTATATATAATCACTTGTGCAAATTTAATGAGATGCAAGCACCAAATGAAACGTCTCGACTTTGACCCATATATTTTTAAATATTATTTGATGAATAGGAAAAAAGAAAACAAAATAACACCACAAATGCCGTTACTACTTCCAAACCTATCTGAGTTTCCTTCTTCACTTTTTTTTCTTAACTTAAACACAAACAAAGATTCTCTCAATAATTCCGACACTGGTAGCCATTGACTTCCATTGGTACATTTCTTGACAATAATAAACCATTAACTATAACTTTTGCATCAGTAAACTCCTAATTTGCTGCTTATTAATAGTCATAAAGGTAGTAGTTAGGTTTAGGCACTGGGTAGGCTTAAGTATGTAGAATTAAATCATGCACAAAATGTGACCCTTTAACTGCCCCACCAACAAAAAAAATAATAATTGGAATGCAAATTTTTTTCAACACATCCCAAAATTTCTAAAACATCAACCATTTGGTAGAGGTAGATATGTCGATTTATGGCAAAAGTACAGGAATTAATACATATACTATGAAAAATCTGAAAATATGAAGTGTAAGACTAATTTATTTAAACAAATAATTATAAAAACCTTTATTTTTTGAAGTATGCTATAAAATATTTCAGATTCTCATTTAACATGTTTTGTTGTTGTTTGTTGGTTTTTTACAATAAAACCAAAATCAAGTGTAGTAGTGCAACAGGATTATGTTTGTTTGATTTTCTTGTAAACCAACAATGCTGTGTGTGTAAACCATAATTTAAAACAGTCATTCTTTAAATGACTTTAAGAGTCATTATTTAAAACGATCAAATAATGGTTAACCATTTGGTAGAGCGGGTAGTTAAAGGGTTAATAATAGGAAGGGAATGAAGCCTGGTTTATACTCAATGTGTCTGCTAGTTCACTTGAGTGTGCACTGCAAATGTGACGTCATCGTGGTGTTTGCGGATGTTTGCTTTGCCACCACAATATTTTCGGCTGGAGGAGCGAACAGTTTGCCGAGTTTGGTTTGAGTTGAATATGAATCACTTTGAAGATATTTTGTCTGAAACTGGTACACCTGTACACACATCTTTGTGATCAGTCCATGGTGATCATAGAAAATGCTGTATTGAAAAAAAACTCTAAAATAAACTCAAAAAAGTTTTTATTTTTGGGTGACTATCACTTTAACGCTTTTGTCTAGCTTTCCATTTACACAACGTCATGCTTCTCGTTCTCTACAACTCATTTGCAAGTCATTCTGTGTTCGGACGTCAAAGGTGCTATTTGTTTTGTTTTTCCCCACCTTAGAGTCAAAATGACGAGTCAAACTTTATCAGTCCGGCTGATGAAAAGGCAATCTGCAAGCAAATACGCCGCAGACGACAGAAATATATTAGCACTAGATATCTGTGTGGCCTTCTCCTTGAACGTCTCATTGGTGCACGGAGCGACTTTGAGATAAAGACCCAGCGAGCCCATCACTCACCCGCACATCGCTCATAGATGCTGTTCATCACCATGGGGGGCTGAACACCGGCGTCTGATTGGCCGAGGTGCGCCGCCTGCCCCACGCAGCTATCAAAGGATCGATTGAGAATTCGCCGTGCTTCCTGGAACTCCTGTGAGGGGAAAATGAGAGAAACCGTGTCACCATATCGATCCTGTTTGTGAATTATAGAAACAGAAGAGGCAAATCTGAGCACCAGGAAAAGGTAAAGACTTTCAAATAGCAGGTGGATCGTTATGTCATTCATCACAAAACAAATAGCACGCCGAGACTCAGGTTTGAGGAAGGAAGGGATTGGAGATATGAACAAGAAATCTGCTCCTGGAAGTGCTCTTAATTCATCTGATTAGTCTAGATGTCAGTGTCGTGAAGGATTTAAGTCGCTCGCTTGCAGATGTAACAGATTTTCTGTCTCTTTTTTCCCCCCAGGGAGAAAGACAGAATGCTAATTCATTTCATTATCTTGCCCCCAGGCCTGAAGCGCCACTATGAAATATGTTAATTCGATTGGCAGATTTCAAATGCTGGAGAGAGGAAGGGCACAGCGCATCAGATGGCTCTTCTAATGGCCTGTTCGGATACTGCACATGCTGCTGGCGGTTTGGTTTAACTTTGGAGCACATCATTAGAAAAAGCAAACCGCTCGCTTTAAATATTGCAAATCGAGGTGCGTGCTTGTGTGTGTTTTAGGCCCCGGAGTGTCTGAAGGTCTAAAAAAAACAGCAATTATAGTAAAGGCCAAGAAGTCATGTCTCCGTTGGAATACAGGGCACATGTTTCAGTGTTGTTATGTTTAAACATTCATGTTTTAATGGGAAGAGTTGGCTGAGGTGACCAGGCAATATCAAAAAGACCTACAGTTTGTATAAACTACACACATTTTTTCAATTTTAAAACACAAGGCACCTTGTTATGCATTGGAAATATGCAAGCTTTATCAAAATTGTTACAAAAAGAAAAGCATCCTGCAGTTTCAACAGAAACAAGTCAGTTGTGGTTACCAGATTCAAGCAAAATTGTAGTAAAACTCCTTTTTTTGTACAAATCCAACATCATTTTTCAACCGAATAAGTAATGCCATGCTGCTACACTATTAATTCAGTTTTGTAAATGTAGCATTTTATGACAACCGCCATCATAACACAGAGAAAAATCATATAATAAATCAAAGTTCATCACAAGCAACTTGTTCTCCACAAGCTGAGGTGAATGGTAATATAAAGGTGCATATAAAACTCAACAATAGCAACACACAAGACTAAACTAGTGCAACAAACATAAACAAAAAGACAACACTGCAACAAACAGGCGCAAGTATATCAGGATTTTCTCATATAGTCAGGAAATTGCTCTATTTATCAGTTCAATCTTCCAGCAGATCTCTGCTTAAAGCCTGATTTATACTTTTGCCTGATGCCGCATCGCAGACCTCCGCTGACTGCGCGTGCACCCTCAAGAAACAGTTTGCCGTTGTGATATTCTTTAAAACTACAGGGGGTGGTCAGATTTTTTTTAATTTAAATATCTCGGACAGTTTTACCAATTTAAGTGAAATATCAATGACAAGAGAATATGGGTTGCTCTACAAATTTATATTTTTATTATGTCAAGTTTAAGAGCAAAAAAAAGTACACTGGTTAGTTTGTGTCCTCTACTAATATGCTAAAAAGGCAATAATGGTCCAACATTCCTGATCATTATTACCAATAAAGCCAGGGAAAATAGGCATACGTATATTGTAAGCTGATAGCTTCAAATATTCTTTTCCCGTTATCAAAGAATAATAAATAATTTGTGACTTCATTTTAGTTTTGTAAATATTAAATTGATTAAATTCAGAATTGTAAAATACGCATCAGTTTAAAACCTATAAATGGTGGAAAAAGATATTTCTGTATTTGTGTTTTAAAACAACATGGGTCTCCACCTTTGCCATGGCCTTTCTTTTTGGTTTTAACAAACTTATCCCTCAGGATTTTCCAACCTTTTACAAAAACTGTCTTTACTCACTACTGTTGCAAATTCTAGCCAAGAATTATTGGTCATCGGATGATCTCTATGATCGTGCATGGGCGGATTATCAAGATGTCTGTACAGTCGTACTTGTTTCAGACAAAATATCTTCAAAGTGTTTCATTTTCAACTCAAACTAAACGCCGCGCCGCACAAACCGTTCACTCGAGTTTCAAAAAAAAATCATGCAGTCCACCAGCCGAAAACTTGTTGCGTACATCTAAGTGAACCTCCCCAAATACATCGATGACGTCACATTTGCCGCGTGCACTTAAGTAACTAGCAGACGCGTTGAGTATAAACCAGGCTTAAGTGTGTGAGATGTTCCTGCCACTCTTTTGAAGTTCTTCACAAGTTCTCAGCTGATAAATATACCATTGAATGTACACCGATATAACAAGCCATAGATTACTGCTGCTTTTTCAGCTAGCTACCAGCATAATACTTTGAACTTTTACTTAAAGTTATATATATATATATATAAATTTTACAGAATGTGTCTGTAAAGTTTCAGCTCAAAACAACCATCAGATTTGTTATAGCTGTCTAAAGTGTCTGTATTATAGCCGGTAAAACTTGGTTGCTGTTTTTTTGTACTGGGCCTTTAAGGCTAGTCCTTTTTTGTGAGTTGCAACCATGAGTCACACACAATGTCGTTGCAAAGTTCATGTGCACACACAGCGAGGACACACACACACACACACACACCCACACACACACACACACAGCGCAGACATATACCAATAGCGCAGACACCCACACACACACACACCCACACAGAGAGAGAGAGAGAGAGAGAAAGAGAGAGAGAAAGAGAGAGAGAGAGAGAGAGAGAGAGAGAGACAGCATGCGCGTTTAGCTTCGCACTCTGTTTGCACGCATATGTGACAGGATACAGGTTTATCCTCACTGCTGTATGGATATCTGTTATGTTAATATACAAAATAAGCCTGATTTAACGTCCACAAAGCGGGATTGAACCATCTTCCTTTATAATTGTTCTGACACGCAGCTGTGCTGATGAAGTAAAGCTAAGCTAAATCGCTGTAATTCATTACACACGTGCACTGTTTTAAAACATTTTAAACATGTAAAACTTACTCTTGATCAAACTTGACGATCATTGATGGTCCTAGCGAACTGAACAGACCTTTTATTCCCGGCTGCTTTGCGCACATCTGGTCTTGTTGATATGATTATACACGTGACTACCGGGACATGTTAATACGCACAGCTGTCAATCAATTCGGTGGGTGGGGGGACCGCACTCCTACGTAAAGTTGCGGTCGATCTGAAAACTGCGAAATTGGTCCACCCTTTTTATGTTGTTAAATTTGAAAAAAAAAGGACTGGGTGTGTTTATTTCACCCCAATATGACACTATATCTACACGCGTCTATGCAAACAGCTTGAAAAGTAGATTTTTCACCATAGGTGCCCTTTAAAACAAATGACTAATATAGGCTACAATTAAAACGAATATGAATTGTGACGTTATGGATATGAGTTAGATTTTAAGCATGCTTATGCCAACTGTCCCTAAGAGTCATTAGCTCAGTTATGTCATTTTAAATGCAAAGGTGACATTGTTTGACAGATCTTTACAACTTGACATAACCAAATGCATCCTAACTTGTCATAAATAAGTCATAAACATGAATGTCAAGTACATTATAATTGTGTATAGAATTTTATAACAGCATCATTAATATTTTTCTTGACATCAGCTACAGTGGTACAAATTGAATTTGTCATTAAAAAACCATTTAAAAAGTCACTAAATAATACTATCTGTATAAAAGTATTTGACAGTATTGACACTTTTACTGAGAAATGTTAAATGACAATAACGGCCTTATGAGAAACTTATGACAAGTTAAGTTGTAACTGTCGGACGCTGGACAACGGAGTTGAAGATCCACATGCAGTTTATTGAATAAAGAATGGTCAGGCTGGCAAGAGCCAAACACATGAGCAAATGGGTACATACAGTTAATTCAAAATTGTGGTCACAAACAGGCAAATGGTCAGTACAGAAAGAAAGGAATCAAAATGAGAGAACAAGGCAAAGGATCAAAACACGGCTAGGCTAGACAAGGGAAATGCTTTGTAATGTTCACAAATAGATAAAGATTCAGCACTGTTTATAATGCTGTTAATAAAGTCCAACTAATCAGTACATAATCCTACGGATGTGTGTGTGTGTAATAAATATGAAACAGGAACAGATGTGAGTATGTGGTGCATGACAGGATTTGTAGTTCTTATGGTGGCAGATTTGTAGTTCTCCAGTGATCTGTATGGACTAGATCGCTGGTGATTGTGACAGTTGTTATGTCTAGTTGTCATAACAAAGACACTGACCGTTTGGTTATGTTATCTTTGCAATTTAAATGATATAATTTAGGGAATTTTACTTATGCAGACTATAATTGTAATATTATTACAGTAAACTTTTGATGAAGAAATAGTATTTTATTGAGAATAGTAGTCATATCTATTTTCTCGATTCATATTCCAGTGAAATCTGACAACTCTGTCTGCCCAAAATAGCAGTAATAGCATAACAGACCTGTTCTTATATTATATAAACCAACACCAACGTGTTAATATTGCAAGTCAAGGTGAAAATCCGTTTTCCAGCCTTAAGATTAGATTAGATTCAACTTTATTGTCATTGCACATGTACAAGTACAAGGTAACGTAATGCAGTAAAAGTTAAAAGTTAAAGAAGCAAAACTAAGGTGCATAATGGTTGTGTAAAAAAAAAGTGGGAGTATCTTTAGTGCAAAAAGCTTGACTAACACCTTAAGTGGACTTTGGGGAAAACTAAAATGCTACAGGAGTTTATGAAGTGGCCATTTTAATGTTAACAGCAGGGCTATGGAGGAGGAGGAGGAGGCCTGTGGGGAGCACAACACAGTCTGCCAGAAGAGGAAAGAGTGACGGGACTAAATGAGATTACAGGAGGGGATCAATGAGGATTCCCCAGCCAACTTTTCCATTTTGCTTATAATATTCATCTGAATAAAAAAGGGAGCACACAGAACTTGCAGTTTTGAGAGGACGAGTTTCTGAAAATGCAGTTGAATCAAAAATTTACAGAAAATGCTGTAGATAAAGAGGGAAGAGGGGTGTAAAAAGCGCAGTGATGGTATTTTAGGAGGTTCATGCAGTGGATAGAGGGATGGAAATGTGCAAGCTAAACAAGAGTTAGAGGTTTTAAATATTAAGAGATTTTGCATATGCTTTTCACTATTCAGAAGCTTTAGTGTAATTGAACGTTTTTAAGAACATAGTGTTGGGTGTAATTAGTTACAAAGAAGCTAGTTACTGTTAAAGATACATACGAAACTTTGCCACTTTAAGATAGAAGATTAATTTAGGTAATTCAAATAGAGTTACTTATAAAGTATTTGCCTAAAATACTGCACATAAATTCAACAGTTGTGTATGAATAAAGTCAGAGAAGCAAAGTAAAAAAAGGTTTAGCTCTGACTTCATCTCCATTGCCATCTTTTTGTTTCGTGGATGACAGCAATGTTACTGTTACTAGTTTTGGGTTTTTCTCGTGCGCCATTACACTCCTTGTACCTCAACCACGGCGGTACCCTCTGAGGTTATATTACCGCATTTCTCTGCTTTCCTTTGCCCTTTCTGCTTTTCTCCCCTTCCATTATTAAATTTTACTAAGAGATAAGTTTACATTTTAATCAACGTGGGGAAGTACACTTTAAGTTAAGCGGCAAAAAGTTAAGCACCCACGCACTTTAGTTTACCGCTGGAAGTCCAGCATCTACAGTATGTAAAAAAAAGTTCAATTGTATTTTCTTATTTTATATGACTAATCCAAAATACCAAGGTAACCCTTTATTTTGATGGTCCATTTGAGTATTAGTAGACTGTCTGGTTATTATCTGATGATACTGCTCCTTCAACCGATATTTAAGTGACTATAATAAATTTTACAAATACATGTCAACTTACACTAACCCTAACCCCAACCTAACAGTCTATAACAGGACCATCAAAATAAAGTGTGACCAATACCAACATAGCTACTTTGTTTACAGCACTTTGTTCTATTGCCACTGCCTACACAGGGTTTTTGCAGGTTTCTTCAAACCAAATTTAAGACTTTTTAAGACCCTTTTAAGAGCATTATAATTCAAATTTTAAACTTATAAAGGGGCTAAACACTAAGGATTATTTTCTAATGGCCTGGTTACTTCTGTAAATAGGTTTTGTATTAATGGAAGATCATGTGAAAGGGATGTGTTGCTTGAGTTTTCTTTCACTGATTAGGGAATTTAATTTGGAGATTTTGCTGTAAAAAGTGTTAATGGCTGTGAATGGACCCTTTTCACCTTTCTGGGTTTCTCAGTAGCGGAAGTTGTCATAGTTGGTTAAATTTAGAGTGCAGTGAATGGGTCAATACAACAATTTTTTTTTTTTATAATCCCATTTGCCGAAATAATGACAGAAAAACTCTGCGATGGGGTTACTTTAAGAAAAATGAAAAAAAAAACTGTGTGAGACTGATGACGGCAGCCAGAAGAGTAAACAACATTAAATTTACTGTCCTGCCCCATAGACGCTGCATTAGAAACACCTTACACATGTGGTAATTATTTTTTTTTGTAATTTGATGCAAATATGTTATAATACATATGTAAATACATATAAATGTACATACGTTTTTTAAAAATCCAAATATTAAAAACTTTCAAGGATTTCGGATAATGATGACCGTTAAACGCGTCATAACAGTCTTGTGAAAAGGGTCCATTGAATTGCTATGCAATAAAAGACTTGAATATAAAAAATAAAAGTTTTAAAATGGATTTGGATAAATGTTTGTTTTTGAAATTTAAGGCATTTTAAGAATTTTTAACACCCTGCGGACACCCTGTGAAAGTGACTTTACATTTTCATTCAGTCTGTCTACTATTTTAGTTTGTGCAGGTGTTTTTTATATAGCATAATTTCACAAAGCTTAAGTCAAATCAGTTTTATATTAAATACATTAAATACAAATGCATTATATTTACAAATTAAACAATTTATTTAAGCTTTTTTTTACTTAACAATTTCTTTTTAAATCCTGAAAATTCTGGAAAAAATCCTGATTATTATGCCATTTGTTAACGTATCCTCTGAATTCTGCTGGCTAGCACAGTATTAAACGCCAGAGGAAATAAAAAAAAAACAGGATAACTTTCCGTCTATTTCAGTGTTTGTGCTCCTGCTGTAGCCTTTCTGCAATGAGAGGTTAACAGGATTTTGAGAATTTCATTTTCAGACAGACACAAAAAGGATGGATGAAAGTCAAATCGTTTCCTAAAGCCCCTCTATCCGTATGTTCTCCATTCTCAGACAGTGTTTCTCTGCCTGTCATCCACATACACACCTCTCCACTCGACGTCCCATCCACAAAACCTCCTCAAACTCCACTTACATTTTAACCAGCATCACAAAGCGTATACAGTTCAACTTAATGTTTAAGACAAAAGTGGTTTGGCAGGTCTGAATGCCCACCTACAGAACCAGAAAAAACTCTCATCACTGCTCCGGCACAACAGGAAAGCTGAGAGAAGCAATCTCCAAAGCCCAGATCATGTGGGCCTTCCCTGGGCTACTTTTCATTATTAATGCCCACGCTGCAATGAGATTATGACAAGGCGGTTTAGATGGCTGTCTGAGAGAAACGGTGAGAAGCACTGATTAGATCATACTGTGGTATAAAAGTGTTTAGTCTACAGAGAGAAGAGGGACGGCACTGCCATGCAACACCTCTATTAAAAACACCTTGCTACCAAGAAGGGGTGATGTACTGTAGCGCATAAAAAAATAAATAAATAAAAAAAAAAGTTTTTTTACATTTGTACATACACAAACATTTTTATAAATTAACAAGTAAGCAAATTAAGTAAAGAAACAGTGCATGGATGAAGATAACAAACTAACTAAATAAACAACTAACTAACTAATATATATATATATATATATATATATATATATATATATATATATATATATATATATATATATATATATATATACGCACACAGATGTGTATATACAGATGTGAATGACTAGTTTCAGTCCACATTGCTCATTATATATATATATATATATATATATATATATATATATATATATATATATATATATATACATTGCTCATATATATATATATATATATATATATATATACTAATATATATATATATATATATATATATATATTATATATAGTTTCTTCTGCCCATGGCTCTCAATGATGGTTGGCTATTTATCCGAAAAAGAATCAAACACAAGAGTCTAAAAACGCTTTTCTAAGAGGAACTACTTTCTTCCGCCATTCATTCACATCTGCAGCTGACGTCAGAACAGCAGAAACCGTTGCTACTTCACAAACATCACTTAGCACTAGTATTTGAATGATTCTGTAGCGTAATGTATAAAGTGAAGACAAAACAGGTGATTTTGCTCACATTATAAGATTTTAAGGCTGAACGACAAGAAATTCCATCAGTCTACAGAGATTTCTCCCAGTAGTTCCCTGTTGCAATCAGATCACAATAATTAACCCTGAAAAAGCCAAAACAATGCAAACACTACCAGATTACTGTTGTGTTTGCAATAAGGAAAAATGCAAATCACTTGAGGGCATTTCTTCTTTCTTTCTGTTTACTGAACTAGTCTGCAGTAACGAAAACACCAGACATATTAGAAACAAACAGATGACAAACCTAAAAGTAACTCAGGATTATACAAAGAGTGGACCAACACAAAACACATACATTCCCAATTAAATGGTATAGAAAGAGCTCGACTTCACTGTCACTTGTTTAATAATGATTTGATCAGCTGTAGTTTGAAATGACGCTGTTTTTCTCAACTAAAGGGTTATTATGCGGCCTCTGCCGCCATCTTGTGGATGGACAACGTCAACCGTTTTTGCTCTGCTCAATGACAGGCTAATGGCCTCCAACGCGCTGTCTTTCAGAAATGATAAATATTTTAAAATAGGCACTATCCTTATAAATAAACTGCATAGTTGCAACAGCAGCAATATTTGTCAAACTGTAGAGTGTCTTCTGCTTGCTGTATGTGGGCGAAGTGATACATAAGGGTGAAGGGTTAAAGAGGCTGTACGAGTGCTGTTATTTGAGAATATCGCACCGCTTTTAGCCAACCAGACAGAACTGTTTTATATACGGTGTATATATATGTAAGCTAAATTCACAAGTTGTCACTCACCCTTGCACTACTAATTTAAACAAACAAACACAAAATGATATACATATGTATCAATTTAGCTTAACTCTTGGCTCTTATTTTTTATGTTCAAATAATATTGCAACCTTGTGTAATATGATCACAATAAAATTAAAAATATTTGAAAATAATTCTACTTTTTACTTGTGATGCCAATTGCTGATGTCCTCATTTCTAAAATCACACAGAATGAGCTTTTTTCAGAAAGTTAAACTGTCAACAGTTTCTTGTAAGAGTTGAATTTAAAGGTAGGGTGGCGTTGGGGCAATACAAAATACAGTTTGTACAGTAGAAAAAAACTATGGAAACCTATGTAATGTAATGCCACTCAACTCTACCTCATACAATATCGAAAATAGCTTTTAGCTATACCTTTCTTTTTGTATTATTCTTTTTTTTGTTTTTTTTTTTTTTTTAAATCCTTAAATACCAGAACCATAAAATGAGGCAATATCTGTTTTAAATCCATTTTGTTTTCCTTCTCTTCTCTTCCTTCTCAACACTGTGCCTGTTTTACCATGGATTTTAGAGAATTAGCCCAAACTGGCCTGGATTGAGAGTATGCGCGTGAAGCTGGTCTTTGATGTCTCAAAGAAAGTATCTGTAATTAGCCAAGTTGGGTCAGGAGATATGGACACAGCAGATTCCAGCAAGAACACATCAGCATGTATATTCCCAGAAGCTCACACAGACTCCAGAGAACAGACGAAAAAAAGCAAGTCTGTAAAGAATTAAAATGAGCTCCAGGCCAGAAGATAACTTTTCGAACTTTATTTATTACAGCTAAAAGGAATCAAACGCTACAGCAAGGGAGGATATTCATTAACACAGTAAAACCACAGAACATAAGGAAATAAAACCTTCAACAATATAGTCTCAGTGCCTGTTGGGTGTTTCCCATTCATTACAACACAAAGCTCTTATTTGTGCCGCTAAAAATCATATTACACCATATTTCACCATTAATCCACCTTCATTTTTCTGCATCTGGCTTGCATGATCTATTGATCCAAACCTAACGACAAGCGCCCTGGTCCAAACAAAGTCCCAATCTGTCCCTCATTCATTCATGCTTTTCTCCTTTCATCCATCCACCAACTAGCATCCCATCCCACCTCTGCACATGAGGGTCAATGGCATCCCATCGGCCCTGACTTCATTCTGTGCCCCACTGACAGCCATGACGGGGAAGTCCACAGCCCATAAAACATAATAAACACGAATCTTTATTTTATGAGAACAATAACACCCTGGTCTGCCCGTGCCCGTCCCTCCCAGCCTGTCAATCCTAAACAAAGAGCCCCAGTAACCATCAATCCATGTGGCCAGAGGGGCTGCTCCATTGTGTAGCCTAATTACACAGCACTTTGGAGCAGTTGGAGGCCTTGGGGTGGAGTGTGTCAGCACGTGTGTGTGTGTGGGGGGGAACGTATAGAGAGAATCATGGGGTGAGCATATGGCCACTCTCTAACCCAGGTGCAGGGGAGGAGAAAAGGCTAATACATCCTGCTGGAGGCGAATTCCACCAGCACTGAGGAAATGATGGAGAAAGTTTAAGGATGTGAACAACTAGCGGCAATTACCAGCCATTCTGAACAGCTTTTATGATATGGTGAGCATCTGTCTGCAGCCGGGTCTTAAACTGACAAATGACTGTCAAAAAAAAAAAAAAAAAAGATGTCTAGACTGATGTATCACCATTCACTTAGCAGGAAAAAGTTGCATGGACTCAATAATTGATTATAAGAAACTGAACTCAGAAGAGCTCTAGTTCTAGACTGTATGAATAAAGGTTGGACGTGGGTGTTATTTTTATTATCCATATTACATTTCTAACTTCTGAAATCTGAGATAAAACTTAGCTTTTTTTGCAAGTCCATGAAAACAGTATTTGCACAAATTACAGTGCATCCGTAAAGTATTCATAGCGATACACTTTTTCCGCATTTTTTGTTACAGCCTTATTCCAAAATTACATTTATTTATTTCCTCAACATTCTACACACAATACCCCATAATGACAATGTGAAAAAAGAGTTTTTGAAATTGTTGCAAATTTCATACAAAAAAAAAAAGCTGAAAAATCACATGTACATAAGTATTCACAGCCTTAGCCATGAAGCTCTAAATTGAGCTCAGGTACATTCAGTTTCCACTGATCATTCTTGAGATGTTTCATCAGCTTCACCTGTGGTAAATTCAGTTGATTGGACATGATTTAAAAAGGCCTGTCTATATAAGGTCCCAGGGTTGACAGTGCATGTCAAAGCACAAACCAAGCGTGAAGACAAAGGAATTGTCTGTAGACCTCCGAGACAGAATTGTCTTGAGGCACAAGGCTGGGGAAGGTTCCAGAAAAATGTCTGCTGCTCTGATAGTTCCAATGCACATAGTGACCTCCATCATCCGTGGGTGCAAGATGTTTGGAACCAACAGGACTCTTCCTAGAGCTGGCCAGCTATCTAAGCTGAGTGATCGGGGGAGAAGGGAGTCAGGGAGGTGATCAATAACCCGATGGTCATTCTGTCTGGGTATTGTGTATAGAGTTTTGAAGAAATAAATGAATTTAATCTATTTTGGAATAAGACTGTAACATAAAAAATGTGGAAAATGTGAAGCCCTATAAATACTTTCCGGATGCACTGTATATAAAAATCAGATCAGAAAAAAGGAATGCTAAAAACAATGTGCACTAAAAATATCCTGTCTACATTACACTTACATTACCAAGACAACGAGTGACTTTTCATTTTCATTTGTGCTCAATTCTCTCCGTACATGGCTTGTTTTCATGTCCTTTTACACTTGAACAAATAAATGGATGCTTAGGTCTATTTAACCATTATATTATCCATGATGTAAATAATTTAATTGACGATTCTTAATTAAGTGAATATTTTTAGTCCTATGCCTTACTCAGAATATAAAAATACATTTAAATAAATTTAGATAATTCATTTTAATCATTACTTTCAAAATATGAAGAGACTTTGAACCAGCACAACAAAAAATGTTTCTGAAGACAATCACTGCACCTAATGCTAAACTTGTTTTACAGAATTCTGACTCTCAGAAATTAAGACCATTTCACACTGCTGACTATTTTATTGACTTTATTATTGAAAAACAATCTTATAATACCTCAAATTACCTCATAATTCTTATTTTAATTATCACAGAAATACTATTTCATCTGTTTGAGTAGCATAAAATCAAAATGTCAGTTTACTAATGTAACATATTTTAACCTAACATCACATTCACACCATCTTTTTGTTCATTCTGCCAGTTTATTATGGTTACAGTTTTCTTTAAATATCTGGAATTACGTCATTGTGTTATTGGCATGGGAGTCTTAATGTGGTGGGTGGGGAGACATGGAGATCTCAGTTTTATAAATGTGTTAAACTGTGACCTTGTGAGATCTTCTGGCACTAGTAGTCACGTACATGTCAGAGAAAAAGACATGACAGAAAAACAGGAATCGGTCCAAATTAAACAATTACATCCCTATACATAATTCAACTCCAATTCACAGATAAATGTAGTACATCATCATAAAAACTCGTTGAAAAACCACTGAGTTGAGAATGTATTACTACACATTTCCATTAACTCTCAGTGAGGGCTTCATTCACACAGTCAGTGACTAGGTTTGATGAGCATATTTTTCTGATGACCGGTCCAACTTTCAGATTGTCCAGTTCCTACAAAAGCTTATAGAAGCAGCTTGAATACTGTCTGCATGGCTAAATAATCAGTACAACAAATTTTAAAAGTCAATATATAACAATCAATAAAGTAATAGCTAGTAAATATCAGCAGTAATGACTGTGACTGTACGCAGGGGTGTCTCTGAACTCTTTTTTAACTTTTTAACTTCTTGCACCATCGAGCAGTCCAACTGGGAAATATCACTGATAAATTATTGTCTGACAGTGGAGATTACCTTTTACCGACATAGAGATATTTTTCTCAATGTCTTCTTGCAATCACATAGTATTCATTCATTCATTCATTCATTCATTTATTCATTCATTTTCTTTTATGCCTTTAGTCCCTTTAATAATCTGGGGTCACCACAGCAGAATGAACTGAAAACTTATGCAGCATATGTTTTATGCAGCGGATGCCCCTCCAGCTGCAATCCATCACTGAGAAACATCCATACACTCCCATTCACACACATACACTATGGACAATTTTGCCTATAATTCATCTGTACCACATGTCTTTAGACTTGTGGGGAGAAACTGGAGTACCTGGAGAAAACCCACGCTAACATGGGAAGAACATGCAAACTCCACACAGAAATGCCAACTGACCCAGCCGAGGCTTGAACTAGTGACCTTCTTGCTGTGAGGCAATCATGCTAACATAATATGTTTTATAAAATTCAGAACTAGCAATGCTGTATTTGCAAATTAATTCCTCTTTTAAAACTGTTTGCAGGTCTATTTCATTCATTTGGATATTTCTACTTATGCACTGAACCATATGTAGTAAATTGCAGTAGACACTGAAATGGTAAAATACTTAGAGGGATAGTTCATTCAAAATTTTTTATTTACTCACCATTTACTGACCTTCAAGTGGTTCCAAACTCATTTCTTTATTTTGGAAGAAGTAAAAAATAAAAACTGGTTTCCAGAAGAAAGAAAGTCAAACAGGTTTCAAACAGTTAAAGGGTGAGTAAATGAAGACAGGATTTTCAGTTTTGGGTAAACTATGCCTTTAGGACATAAAACTGGAATAATAATAAATGAGAGAGATACTCAGAGATATATGCCCAAATATCGACGAATGGTAACTCCGGAGTTACCAAAATAAATATTATTTACAGTTTAGCAACTTTAACCAGAATATTTTGAGCACTTTATTATTTAAAAAAAATTCTTAAATTGACTAAACAAAATGTATAAAATATTAAAATATATATAATTACATGCATACATAGAGTCACAAAAACTCAGTTGGGGACTTGTGGAGCTTCGCATCGATGGATTTGCTCTTCAGCGTTTGGACTTTCAGCAGCAAAAATTGAACCACAATGAATTGAACTAAACTGAAAATCAACTCTGAAAACTGGACTGACACTGTTTCAATTTACTAGAACTTCCATGGTAAGCTGCTTTGACACAATCTACATTGTAAAAGCTTTAAAAAAATAAAAGATAAAGATGACAATTACAACACACTAACCGTTCATTGCTGCTGCATTTACATATTCTTTCACTGGTTTTAAGTCGTGTGAACTGGTTGCTTTGTTAAAGAATGAAGTTGTCACTTTTCTTCATAACCAAATTCTGTATTGAGCACTGTAAAACAAGACTGACTGATGTGATCTGCCACTGTGTGAACAGTCAAAGAGCATATCAGTCATCCTGGAAGGAAAAAATTACACTGAGCATATGTTCAACACCTGTGAGTTAAAAAATGACTGGAAGTCCATGCTGTTTTTTGGTTGCTCATGCTGTGTTATGATTATACGGTTCAACCAGGCCTCTAAAAGGTCAGTTTGGAACAGACCAGTGTAGAACCATTCAAAAGCAGTAAACAGAGAAAGAACAGTGCTAGGATGAATTGAATGTGTTCTAGAGCAGTGTTTCTCAACCATGTTCCTGGAGGACCACCAGCTCTGCACATTTTCCATGTCTCCTTATTCATACACATCTGATTCCGATCATCAGCTTATTAGCAGAGACTGAAAGACCTGAAATGGGTGAGACAGACTAAAGAGACATCCAAAACATGCAGTGTTGGTGGTCCTCCAGGAATGTGGTTGAGAAACACTGCTCTTGAGGAAAGAACATACCTGGCTAGGTGGTAGTACAGAACGGAGAACCACCAACTGGATCATTCCTCTCAGGTTCCCCTCCATGGACATTGATCTCCGCAGAGTCTCCATGGCCTCATGGTTGGACTTCCCCAAGAGTGGCTCACCATTAACAGCAATCAGCTGGTCATTGATACGTAGACGTCCATCCTAAGAGGGAAAAAAGACATAATTTTTAAGTGGTGTCAAAAAACCATTGCCGGTGATTTGAGTTTGATGTCCACAATGGTAAATCAAACCACCAATTTAGATTTATCTACCATCTAACGTCACCACCAAATGTTTACATTTGGAAAGAATTCATTAATTTAGACTGATTTGGGATTATTCTGGGCGAGAATCATGCATAAAATATAATAAAAAAATAAAAGCAAAGATAAATACAATTAAACAAAGAAAAAAAAGGATACATTTACAGTGCTTTATGGTTTTCTGGGGAGCCAAACAGTATTCAGGCACAGAAAATAAATCATATGTAAAAACACACTGTATAATCTACATTGTAAATCCATTCATTTATTTTTTTGCATCTGCTTTTTTGCGGGGCAGGGTCGTGGGGGCAGCAGTCTTAAGATAGAACCCCAGACTTCCCTCTCCCCAGACACTTCCTCCAGCTTCTCCAGGGGACCCCGAGGTGTTCCCAGGCCAGCTGAGAGGCATAGTCCCTCCAGCGTGTCCATGGTCTTCCCCGAGGTCTCCGCCCAGTGGGACATGCCTAGGGGAACACCTCCCTAGATAGGTGTACAGGAGGCATCAGAAACAGAAGCCTGAGCCACCTCAGCTGACTTCTCTCGATGTGGAGGAGCAGCAGCTCTACTCCCGAGTGACAGAGCTCCTCACCCTATCTATAAGGGTGCACCATGCCACCCTGCGAAGGAAACTCATTTCGGCTGCTTGTATCCGAAATCTTGATCATGACCCAAAACTCATGACCATAGATGAGAGTAGAGACATAGACTGACCGGTAAATCAAGAGCTTTGTCTTTCGGCTCAGCTCCCTCTACCACAACGGACCGGTATATCAACTCCTCCATGAACCGCCACCTTATCGTGGTGGAGGGGTTTGAGTGCCTGAGTGATCCTAAGCGCTATGTTGTTAGGGGCTAATGCCCCTGGTAGAGTCTACCAAAGCAAAAAGGTTTTAGGTGACAGGTCAGACTAAGTGCGGTTCAAAAACACCTTATGAGCTTAATTACATCGCACCCAGGGCCACACCCTGGAGCCAGGCCTGGGGTTGGGGCTCATATGCGAGTGCCTGGTGGCCGGGCTCAGCCAGAAGTGACATGGGACCATCCTCCTGCAAGCCCACCATCTGCAGAGGGAGCTGTAAGGGGATTTACTGTAACAGATTTTTATGTGCCTGATGTTTAATAGATTCTGAGAGAGAGAGAGAGAGAGAGAGAGAGAGAGAGAGAAATTCTCAGACTCACATGAGGGTTAATGCAAGAACGTGCAAAATGCCTCAGATACACAGACAAAAATTGCTGATCGTTCAAGAACAGTACAAACTAAAGATGATGAAGTACATTGAAAACAATGCTTCATAACAAGTAAACTGATTTTTTTAGCTGTGACCATCGACACTGAAGACTTTAAGCCAGGGGTGCCCAAACTTTTTCTTATGGAGGGCCAAAATCTAAGCTTGATTGAGAGCTGTGGGCCAAAGGTAAATATAGCAAGCTGTATTACATTAAAGTTGTAATTTCCTGATTTATTTCATAATATTTATAAATAAATAGAAAAGATTACTTCAGCTGTTTTTACAAATGCATTCAATTATTTTTTTTGAAAATCTGATTCATTTACACGATTAATTGAAACATTCAGCTTTTTTGTAGGTCAACAATAAAACAAACAAACAAATAAAGGATTACATTAAAATAGAACTGATAATTTCTGCTAAAGGCATTCCGCAACCCATGCTAATAATTTCCCTCTGGCGGGCCAAATCAAAGGATCCAAAGGGTCAACTTTGGCCCAGGGGCCCTAGTTTGGGCATCCTTGCTTTAAGTGCTTCTGTTATGCCATTTTAAAGGTTTCTAATTTCTTAAATAATTACTTTGATTATTCATTCTTTCTACACTCCTTTCTGAAAGTCTGCTCTGATTGGTCAGATGGCCAAGTCTGTTGTGATTGGTTTATCGCATTCAGTGTGTATCGGAAAGGAAATGCTCATAACCATTTCTGAAATTTAGCTGCAGAAAGTTCTCCAATCCTTAACAGTTGTACAAATAGTGGGACAGTTGTTGATTTGACCATTTTAAGCCCAACTATGATGAAATATTGAACTAATTGTTCAACTTGAACCTCCTACTCAGATGAACACTGGGACTACTAGAATTTATTACCACTTGAATTTATAGCTACTACACTGTAAAAAAAAGGCAACAAAATTCTCTGAATAAAATTTTCAAGTAAACCGAACTAAAATATTTTTATTTGAAATGTTCACAAATAATTCTTAGTTTGTTCACCAAATATGGTGCTTCAATGTTAAAAACTTTTTGTTGAACTAACACTAAGTTATATATATAGTATGTGTGATGTGCTACCAAGCTAACTGCCCAATCTATTTCACCAGTATAATGTTGTGAGAGAGTAGGAAAGAGCGGTTGTAAGCATAAAACAAAGTCACATGGGATTTTTAACAACACTGAATACAAGATGAAATAATTATTTTTGAATGAACCATCCTCAAAGCACAAATTTACTGTCAAAGTAATTGTAATCCCTTGTTTGAATTTAAAAGATGTTATATGTTTGTAAATACCCTTTGTAAACTTTCTTTTTACATGTGTGTGATAGGTTCGCTTGTTATTTTAGGTTGATTCAACTATTTTTTTACAGTGTAGCAGTCATTCTGATGTCTATGGACGTCATACTATCTGTCTTACTGACACATGTCATACTGATATTAAAACTAAGCTTTGAATATCTGCTGTCATATTTTATGAGGTCATTACCTTAAAAATACAATATTTTTGATAACAGCCTATAAATGTGTAGTTAGGCTACTAGACCCTGGGCAAAGCTCTACCCCTTACTTTCATTTTTACTTTTACAAGCAAGAGAGCAAGGTTTTTTTACGGCACTGAAAAGATATGTTTTTTTTTTCTATCAGAAAGTTTTATTAGCAGGAATTTGGTTGACAACAGAGACACACATTTTCAAAGTCACAAGTAAAAATAGCAATAAATGCACTGAAATGCATGCAGCCATTTTGATCACTAAAATAATTACAGTAAAAAAAAACTCATAGCTCTACATATTTACTTATGTGGTCTATTAAGAAATGCTGCACCTGTGTAATTCCAACACAATCTCACGGTAATTCGTAACTTTTTGATTTTGTGGCTAATTCGTATGAATTCGTACAATCTAATTCGTACAATTTAGTACGATTTGCTCATCCCCCAATGACGGTTGAGTTTAGGGGTGGGGTTAGGTGCCACGCCTCCTTTTTAAAAATCGCACAATTTTGTACGACGAATGAATTAGCCACTAAACTGAAAAAATGTAAAACACTTACATTTTCTCAGGCTGGTAATTCCTTGACATCCTTATTAAAGACAGCGTGTGGCAAACATGTGAAAACGGACCACAAAATCAGTCATAAGGGTCAATTTTTTGAAATTCACACATCAAAGCTAAATAAATAAGTTTCCCATTAGTTATAATATCTGGATTAGATACAACAATCTGAAAATCTGGAATTGTAGGGCACATTACTAATAAAAAAAGGTTTGATATATTTACAGTAGGAAATTTAGAATGAATGAATGAATCAATAAATTAATCAATGAATCAATCAATGTATCAATGAATATTTTGAATAGTTTGTGTGATTCTTGTTAACTGTTAATAGTTTTTTGTTTGTTGTCTGTTAGACCCATGTGACATGTATACAGCCTAATCTTGGCCAGGATGCTCTTGTAAAAGAGATTTTTATCTTTGCTGATAAAATAAAGATAAAAATAATAATAACAACAACAACAACAACAACAACAACAATAATAATAACTACATTAATAAGCTTATCATTTAGTTAATGGTTTGTTAATAGCATGAATTGTACATTCATTTAAAGTGGCAAAATGTCTATTAAACAGCATCACATGTAGTTCTGTGCAGGCTGTAACAGATTTATTTTTTTTAAGTTTGCTTAAGGGAGTGCTGTAAATAAAAACATGAATCCAATGGCCAATTATATTAGTCACCATTGAAAACACCATACTGTAAGTTTGTTGACAGTGTGCACTCTGCTAATGAATTTTGCACCCTTGCAAGAAGGTGCAGATATATTTTGCAGCTCCACTGATTAGAAAAGGAACTTGTTGTCAAAGTGCATAAGCTGTTCTAGAACAAATGTTTTGTCTCAACAAAATAACTGCTTCACAACATGATGTCGAATACACAAACCATATACCTGGCATCCACACTACTCTGGCATCTTCGACCCACGAAACGAAGCATTTTGAAAATGCTAAAGATGCTGTTTAAGTTTGGAAATGCTGGTAGTGTGTTTCAGTATAGATGAACAAAAACGCAAACTTTTGAAATGGAGTACTGCATATAATTTACTTATTTGTCAAGTCACTCTCATTACACAAGACCGCAAGTACTGATGCTCTCTAAATATGTGCATGCCCAGTGAGTGTGTGCGAAAGATCATTTGAAACTGAAACCCAATAAAAACGACAGTCTGGACGAGGTGAGTTTTCATTCAAAAACTCAATTTTAACATGAAACTGCACTAGTGTAAACAACACAACGCATTTGAGGTGGGTTAAAATACATGTTGTTCTTGGGCAGCCAATGAAAAGGATAGGCTATTGCAAATGTGTGTTTGAAGAGACTGATTGTATTTGTCTTTTAAAAAGCAAAACATACAGTTTTCGGATTTGTCTTCCTTTCCCATTTATATGATCCCGTGAAACGTTGCATTAAATAAATGAATAATAAATACACAATATAATCGTATAATTACACTCAACTAATTTCATATATAGGATATATCATGATTTAAAAACTCTAGACTATACAGTAGCTCTATTTTGAAATCTTGACAGTATGTGCCATCATAATGTTTTTCTATGGGTAAAATGGATGATATTTTTACTTACTGAACCTGACTGTCGTGCCCTGTGGAGGTAGCAAAGTACCACATGGTTAATCACAGTTTACCAGAATAACACCCACCCACAAGCTCTGGCAATGTGCACTTTGTGCCCTTGCTCACTGTAAATGAAGAAGATGGGCTTTCATTACTGAGGCTTTTTAGTGAAAAGATGTCCTGTCCTCGTGACATCATGAGTCACCAAGAATTAGAGAGCCTTATTAGAGCCGTGATCTAATTCTCAACTTGATTCTTGCGAAATCACAAAATCTGTCTGCAGTTTTAAAATGAGTATCTGTCTCACATTCTTTTTGCCACTTACATTATAATAATTTAATAAAAGCTGTGTTGTAGGGATATACCTTGGCTCAGGGTTTGCGCTAAAGCTCTAATGATAAGCGTAATAGTCCGTGTGAATTGTACAATATTGGGAATTTTATTTCAGTATGTTAATGTACTTCCACTTCCAATGTATTTCTTTTTGCGCATCATTCCCTCATAGCAAACTAATGGTAAGCATGGTTAAGAATATTGTATTGCTAAAGCCATCAAACCATCAAACACAACTCCAAACACAGAAGACAATGACTAGACTTCAATTGTTCACTTAAAAAACAGCAATGTGTACTAGCAAAATAAACATTTTGATTTCACACATACTTTAAACTTCAGTTAATTTATCCTGAATCACTTCACATACAGATGTCGCACAATTATTCAGCATAAACCAGCAATAAATACAGTTTTCTTCAAGAAATGGAAAGATAGTTTATATTTGCTTAGCTTTTATACGCAGATCTTTAGTGTTATAGAAGTTGTGTGCAAAACTGTAACATTCAATTCAGTACCTGCAGGCACCAAATATTAATTTAAAAATTAAACTCCTCATTTGGTCAGCTTGTATTCTGAAAAGAGATTTTTTGTGTCTATTAAGCCTATGGTGAGAGTGACGCTGTGGTGGGAATATAAAGCAGCCCTGTTTAAAATCCATGTGAACTGTGCTCATGTTCTAACAATAGTTGATGGCTATTTTGAGAAACAGTGCAGATGAAACTAATGGTGGTGAATAAAGAGCAGGAAATAGGGTATTGATTCAGATCGTACTGGTTTTTGTCTCAGGCTATAGGCAATTCATATGGCTTAAGTGTTTGAGGAATACTGGTCAACAAGTCAGAAATGACCATGTTGGGCTTACATGAAAACT